>NC_054057.1:82203955-82354350 GCF_017639655.2 Falco naumanni | reverse complement strand
ACAGCAAATCTGGGATTAATGACACCATCTCAGCTTCCTCTCTCATTTTAAGGCTGACCGGAGATCCAGGAGACCATGAGCATATTCAGGAAGAGATTTGGAAATGGGTTCAGAATGAGTCGTGCAGTGCATCTCCTTTTCCCCAGGATCCTGGGAGCAGAGACCTCTGAGTCCTTCCTCTTCTTCATCTGACCCCAGGCAGGCTGAGAGCAGCCTTGAAAGAAGAGTGTGGGGAGCAACTCTTGTCCCCCTGCACCAACCCGCAGTGCCAGGACTGAGAAGGCAGCGCTGGGGTAACTTCCCTTTTATTGACACAACGTTCAAAATAGCACAGCACGTGGGGCCACTGACTCAGAGGTACCCAGGTAAGGAAGGAGCCGCCGGGGAGGCTGCAAAGCTGCAAGCAGATCCCATGACAAGACCCGGCTGCGCAGTAACTACAGCCATCCAAAACAGCATTTGTTTCCACTGAGATTCACAAACCCCTTGGGAAGGGAAGGACCTGCTATTCTGCAATGCCGTCAGATCCTGGGGGAATATTTTGCTCAGAGAATGGGAGTTCAGAGGATTTCTGCAGCTTCCCCTCCCAGTCTCAATTTACCTCGCTGAATTAAAAGCAGTGTGGGCTGGAAACGACGTTAAAAGGGAAAAGGAGACAGAAAAATCATGCTGAGTGTATTGTTCTGGATAAATAAGACATAGGCAGGTTGTGGAAGGTAGCTAAACCCATCCCACAAATGGTCTTCTCCTGCCAGGAAGATGTGACAAAAATAATTACTTGGACTATACATAATTATGGTGCTGCTTTGAGGAGCTGCCTGCCCTTGGCAATGTTAAGGGAGCCTTCGCCTGGTATCGGTTAATGACTTTAACCACTAGCCTGTTAATGTCCTGACCCACTAAACAGGCTGGGATGTAGCGAGTGATGTAGCCGGGCACCCATCTCTGTGTCTGCCCACCCCAAGGGGCGAGAACCACGTGCTTGTTGCAGGAGAAATGCTCTCAGTTGCCATTCCCAGATGCACCAGCGCCTGGAGATGGATGAACCCCAGTGTAATCCTGCATGAAAATCTCCGATTGAGAGATGCGCGTTGCCACTGGCAGGGCCAGGTTGGCCCTATAGATGCCAGCAGTGGTTTGTGGTCCTCAGGGGGGGTAGGACCAATGGTGGAAAACACAGAAATGGTTTGATAATGAAAAAAGAAAGGGAAGAGGTAATAAAGTAACTTTTTTTCTCCCCCAGGTGGAGTAAGCTCCAAATCCCTCCAGTTTTGGTCCAGCTGCCAGAAAAGGACCTGTTCCATGGAATACTTGAGGAAACCTGTGTGGTATAAATTAAATGTTCTTCATTTAATTCTCTCAAAGGAAGAAATAAGATTTTTTTTTTTTTTAACTAGCTGTCAAATGCTCTGCAGCTAAAATATCAACAAAGTATGACAGACACAAGATGGAAAAAGCCTCTGAGGTTTCCTTTTATTGACTGGGAAGTCTCTGTTTCTTATCTTATTATCTTCAAGCTAAACTGATATGAGCTGAACAATCAGGAAATTGAATAGCATCACTGGCAAAGACCATCCTCTCCCTAAATAGCTGACAGTGATGAATACCTGAGAAGACCCATCGCTTCAGCACGGTGGGGTGTAACAAAACAGAGCATTTGATCTCGTCCCATACAGCCCGTTCACCTAGAGG
This sequence comes from Falco naumanni, assembly GCF_017639655.2. Classification (NCBI taxonomy): domain Eukaryota; kingdom Metazoa; phylum Chordata; class Aves; order Falconiformes; family Falconidae; genus Falco; species Falco naumanni. Next base: position 82,352,658 of record NC_054057.1, on the reverse strand, counting down.
TGATGGAGATCCAACATGTCCTGCATCTCCCATAGGTTTATCTGGCAATAATCTAACATTTGGGTCACGTGGAACCAGGTCGCAGATTGATAATCACATACTTGAAGATCACAGGCTATGAAAATTATTGCTGTGCTGGCTGGAATAAATTATGCAAAGCAATGCGTTATCTGGAAGCCTGCAACACACACACACACACACTTCGGTGATCTATTGCTCTCCATGCAGATGTTCTGCTGCAAAGACATTTTAATTAATACATTGAAAATACATTTCCTGCCTTGTCTGAGCCAGAGACAAGCAGTGAAATGATGCCGAGTAGGGGAAAAGCCCCCATTGCAAAAGAAATTAAGAAGGGAAATACAGCGACTTAAAACCAGGCAGAACAAAGTGGTGTTGGAAGTGGGGCCCAGTTGTGCATTGAGCTGGTGCTGGTGGGAGAGCGAGCAGCAGGGACTGAAGATGCTCTCCTGAAGGCACTATGGGGCTGTAGCTATAGCACAACTCCCCAGTGCTTACCACCCCTATTCCTCCTCCTGAGGACATCCCTGCACTCACTCTCCATCCACAGCATCCTGCCCACACCAGCAACATCTGGATATAAATGCCTCCTTTCCAGCCAAGGGAAATAATTTGAGAAAGCAGTTTCCATCCCTCAATGCAAACTGAAAGAGTGGGACACTTGCCTTAATTAGGAAAAGGATTTTTGCCTTTTCTCTTTTCTAGTTTGTTTTTTCTGACTCTTCTGCCTCACCATGAGACTGTCCCATATGGACCAGCCAAGGACCATAGCGGCAGCAATTAATAAAAACAGGCAATGATTGCCCAGCTGTCCTCAGTGCCCACCCCAAGGGGAGCAGCCCTGTACCCCCATGACCTACCCCTCCCCTGTGCCACTGCAGGCGTTAGAGGCAGCCTTGTCCCTTGCATTGCAAAGAGGAGGCTTAAATTACCCCACCAGCAGGTAGCTGAAGACACCCACAAAAGGATGGGAGAGGAGATGGAGAGGCAGGTCAGCAAGGCATAGACCAAACAGTGGTGCTGATCCAAGTTTGCATCCTGATGGCTTGGGCAAAATCCCGTGGGGAAGGGAGGGCAGGGGAAGGTGGGGCAGGAGGCAGGACAGGCCAGACAGCAGCCAGCCTCCCCAGAGGTGGCACATTCACAGGGACACTGCTCAGCAAGCCTGTCCTGCCCAGCTCACAGCTGATTTGTCCACAGTGGGGTTGTTGCAACCATCCAACATGCCCTTCTTGTAAAGTGACGCTTGGCCACAGCCCAGGATTAATCCTGGGTGGGAGAGTAGGAGCCCAGAGCTGTTTTTCCATGGGGAGGGGGACAAGCCTGCAAAGACATGTCGTACCAGGAGCTGAGTGAGGTCTGATGAAAGGAGACAAGTTACCACCCCAAGGTTTGTCCTCACCAAGGGGACACACAGGCAGGTCAGCATGTGGGATGCTGCCCAGCTGGGCACCTCCATCACGGCTCCATCAGGACTCATGAAAAGCGATAGCCAAAACCCCCGGCTGAATCTAATCAGCACAGAGGGCTCTGCCTCAAGCAGGGAGAAACCCAGATATATTCCCTGGAGGAAAAGAGATGTGAAATTAGCCTTGCCAGACTAGGGAGTGCTTTTAAATTGCAGCAGAAGTGTTTGAGAGATAGCTCTGCTCTCCACAGGAGCTTCTCCTCATCCTTGGGATTTAAGCCTGTTAATAGTGGAGTATGATGATATTATCTGTTTGTATTGCACTTTTTATCACAAACGGTTCCCAAAGTGATTTGCTATCATGCGCTCTGAGAGCTGCTGAAACACAGGCCCTGTTGGGAAGCAGTGGCAGAGCAGCCACCACCCCTCACAGGTTGGGGAAAGGGGGAATTTGGACCAAGAAAACCACATCCTTGGTTCCTCAGACCCTCGCAGACCAGCAAGGATGTGGGATTTATGGTCCTACCCAAAAGATCTATGTACAAGAAAGTCCACTATGTCTATCTAGCTTGGTGGGATGACAGAGCAAACCCTGACCTTGGCTGGGTTTGGACCAGAAGCTCCCAGGAAAAGCAGCTCCTCCAGCCTCAAGCCCAAACCATCCCATGCTGCTCCGTGCTGAGCCCACAGAGCCCTCAGAGAATGCAGCCTGCCTTCACCCGGCTGCCAGGTACCATCCCTGCTCCCCAGGCAAGAACACATGGAAACACATTTCTCCAGCCCTCCTTGTGGAAAGGACACACAGCAAAACCTGGAGTTATTCTGTAACCTCTAATTAAAAAAACTGCCCATCCCAGCAATATCAGCATATGGACACAGGGAGGATGGCGTTAGAGGGAAAAGAAGATGAAAGGTGGAGGGCTCAGGGAGCAGGAGAAGGACTGAGACTAGGAGAGGAAAAGCAAAAGAAAGATTAACTTTTGGTAAGCAACGGCCAGGAAGGGTGGGAGGGGGAGAGACTCGTGTCAGCCACACAGTCCCTGCTGCTGTGTAGCCCCTGAGGATGCAGGTGATGTCTCTGCCCAAGGATTTATCTCCTTGCAAAAGTTGCAGACCAGATCCCAGCAGCTGATAGCAGTGGCAGCAGGAGAAAATGAAGTGAAAGCCCTTTGCCAGGTGGAGAAAATGCCTGCATCTCTCTCTCACCTTCCCATTGACTCCGAGAGGCTCAGGTGTTGGCATCTTTTCTCCAGCTTCCAGCCCAGAAAAGGAAGGATCAGTGGAGTTACGGATCTCTGTCTGGAAGCTCGCTGGTGTGTTTAGACATAAAACTGAGCAGCTTTCTCCCAAAGCGACTGACGGAAGAGCCTAAACCCTGCACCCTCCAGTCCAAAACCCAAACAATCCACCCCACTCGGGTCCAGGGACCTGATGCTGCAGGATTAACCCGGGCTGCCCTGACCTGCTTTGCACGGGTGTGCTGGGAGCCTGCAGGCAGCTCCCCGTGCCACCCCTGCCACCACCACTGCCACTGGCCACTGCACTCAAGGTCTGGCAGTCCTCCAGCGCCGTGCCACCGTCCCCCGCGTGCCTGCCAGGGCAGACAGTGCCTGCCACCATGCATTTGTCGCATCACAAGGAATGGCAAGAGACGGTCCCATAAACCCCAGTGCCTGCACAGGGCAGGCAGCACGCCGCAGCTGGTAGTGCAGACAGACCTTCCCGGGAGCACTGCCATGGCTTTGCTTGGGCTGAACCCTGGGGCTGTAGGGGAGGGTGGCTGTGTGCATGGAGCTGGGCTTGCCAGGACCAGCTTCTGCCTGAACCACCTGGACATCCAGGCTGGAGGACTGCAGTGCAGTCCTGCAAGCATCACCTGGCATTGCACATAACTAGGACAAGTATTTGTGTGTGTTTTCCTTTGATACAGGAAGACGGACAGACACTTTGCAGAGCCGTTTCCTAACCTAAAAGCCAACTGCAGATGCTGTGCCCAATTCTCCTTCCTACGGTCACTTTTAATCAGATGTACTGGTCACAGGCACACAGACCTCAAGAAGCATCGCGGAGAGGCGAGAGCCTGCAGCTCTGTGCTGGGAATATCAGTGGAGACACAAAGCGATTTCACTCACAGCTACATTGTTGCTTGATTGACACCCTGTAATAAAGAGATTCACCACATAATTACTGTGCATTTGGGATGCAGCACCAGTGGTTTTTTTTAAACCAGTGACAGCTTTAAACAGGAGTAAAAGTATATGTTTTTATTAATGTCATTAGTTGTTTTTGTGTATTTTACAGAAAAGGCTATTCCTTGAAACAGCAATATAGTAAACAACAGCTCAGGTGTCTTCCAGAGACATCTCTACCTCTACTTTCAGATGAACTGTTGAAGCAAACAGAAGGGGAAGGATGTGAGCTGAGATTAAACAAGCAGCAGCTTGACTTGATGATAAGATGGGGCACAGGATAAGCGCTGCTCTTGGGGGCCTCTCACCTCCCCCTGCTATGGGGTAAATGCAGGAGCCTGAAAAGATCTCCTCCACACTTAGTGAACTTGCCACGTCTTCACCCGTGACGTGCCATCAGTGGCTGAGACCTGACCTCTGTTAGCACACCTACAGTTGGGTACAGCCAGGATGGGGGCACAAGTGCCCTGGTATTCAGGTATCTACCCCAGCCTTGCCAGAAAAGATGTTAAACTAGGTATATAACAAATGAGAGAAGGAGCTTGGCATTTACTGGTAGAAAGAAACAATAATAAATGATGTTTTTTATTAAGAAATATTACCTACAAATTTTATTTCTATTCCAAGGGCCTCCAACAGCCAGCAATGTAATAAAAAGGAAAAAGATGGGAAGGGGAAAATTAGAATAATGAAGATGATCAAATAAAAACACACGCATATATATGCCTTAAGTCAATAACACCTAGCTGTTGTGGTTGAGTTTGAGGTTTTTTGCAATGAAAGAAAGGCCACATTTCATAAATTGATACAAATTATCCTGGAATCAAAATGAAAACGGCTACAAAAGAGGTGGTGAAATATTATCAGTCAGGAATGGGAACATGGGTCCCTCCATCACTGTCACCAGGTGCACAGAGCTCAGCTCCAGGGCCTACTGCTCCACTGCGAGGGTTTTGGCTGGTCCCAGGAGCCCCAGGAGATGCTGTGGTCTCCCCTCCAGCCTCCACATGACTCCAAAACCACTTGGGTACCACCTGCGGCTGGGTACAGCAGTGTGAGGCAGAGGCAGCCTGCCCTCTGCTCCTACCAGGCATGGGGGAAAATCCCTGACCTTCACAATGATGCGTTTTAAAGACTCGTTTGGGAGTTGGGGGAAATTCAGCTACCAGCTTTCATGAGGCTCCTTGGTCCTGCTCCTCAACCTTCCATCATCACCAGCAAGCCTTTGTAAATCAGAAACACCATTTATTTTCTTCCAGAAGTGTGATCCTGCCTAAGAGCACCTCCTCCCACAGACACGTGCAGCATGGATGCAGCCAGAGCCATCAGCGGGGCTTTGTAGCAGCTCTGTGCTTTCCCAGGGCAATTCCAAAGAACCAGGTCAGTATAAAGCACTTCAAGGTAACACCATCACAGCCATACTGGGACTTAACTAACAGAGTACCAGCTCTCCCATTACACCATGCTCATGGAGGTACCCTCTGCGTGAGCCTGGTACAGCTCCTGGTGTTGCCCCTATATGCCACGGGAGTAAGACACCACCTGGGAATACTCCTCTGCCTCCTACCCTGACTTACATCCACTTCTTGCCGTGACGGACACGACAGACCTGTCCCAGGGCTGGGTTGCATCTCTGCAGTGGCAGTCACCCATCATTAACCAGGTGACTCAGGGATTTTTCCCGAGCTGCTGCCCAGTTCCCAGCTGGTAGCAGAAGTTTTTGCCATCTGCCCTCAATGTGTGTGACCTTGCACTGCTGGCACTCTTAGATTGAGTATCTTCTACTCATGTTGAGATCATCAGGGTCTTCTGGTATGACATTATGTGCCTCTGAACTTAGGGTGCTTCCCAGCATTGCATCTCCAGAGCCTTTCATTAGCCTAAGACTAATTTTTATACCAAGGGCATTCATTAAAATATTATATGATAAAAAAATTGTCATTCCTGAAATCTGCCCTTGAGAAACTTGGTGAACTGACAGCCCCTTGCTCAGTGCCTCTCTGCTCCCACCATCCCACCTTTTATCCAACTAATTCCCACCTCCTCTGGTTTAGTTAAGAGGACATGAGACAGGTGAGGCAGCCAGGCTGTGAAACTGCCCAGGAAGTGAATTTGGGGGTAATAATGGAAAAAGATGACATGACTTAGAGAAGAGACTGGTATGCATACACACATCTTTCAAAGGTGACCCAGCTCCGAGGTGTGCATCTCAGCAGCCTTGCCTTGGTGGAGAGGAGGGGACCATACAGATGCTCTCAAGGACAGACCAAAGCCATCTGCGGTCCCAGCCATGGCCTGGCACAGTGTGACCCTCCATTCCCATGTCCTGCTGGTCACTCCCTTCTCAGAAGGTGGAAGTGATGTCTGGATTTAAAGGTTTAAATCCGATTTTGCTTAGGAAACACACTGAAACCTTCCTCTTTGCACACACCCTTCCACAGTGATGCCGGCGCTCCACAGCAGGACCCTCAGCCCACTCCTAGGGAACCACAGACCTGTCCCAGCAGATTTTAACATGGAAGGGAGCAGCGTTACAGCATTGCCACATCCCAGAGGGATGTCGCTATTAGTACTCACTGGATGTGGATCACTGAAGTTAGTATCCATGTGTATAATAAAAAAGAGACCAACAGAGAGGATACTAGAAGTACAAGGGACCAGGAAGAGAAGGTACCCAATGGATGGAGGAAACCACAATATCCACAAGGAGCCATTCTGGAGCTCAGCTGATGGGAAGGGCAGGGCACATGTCCTCATGGCCCAAAGTCTTCTTAACTCTTCCCTCCGTCTGAATGGCAGGCAAGAAGTAACCTCAGTGATTGCATATCTTTGTGTGACCCCATCTAAAACTTTCGGCATCAGATAAACAACTCCCAAGGGTCAATTAACAGGTCTTGAGATGATTAGAGTCTGACACTGATGAAACCCAGCAGTAATTAGCAAATTAAAAAAAAAAAAAAACCTTTTGATTAGTACTCAGCATAATTCCCTCCAATTATTCAAAGTTCATGACTACAGGGGGTGGAATATCTCCAGGAATATTTATTTATATCCCTATTTTTTCCCAATCAACTTTGTGAATCTAGTTAATCATCAGCACTTGAACTTGTTAACTTGGAGAGTTTCAGAGCTGTCACTCTGTCTGATTGCTGGAGACAGCCTGGGGAAGAGTTTGGGGAGCACAGAGAATCCAAATACCTGTCTCAGGCAAAGAAAAAGAAACAAAAACCCAAGAAGAAAGAAAAAAAAAAAAGAATCCAACTCATTGCAGCAGAGGAGAAAATAAAAAAATAAAAATACAATGTTTTCCCTCTGTTTAGAGTCACAGCTTGGTGCTGGCATGTTTTGCATCAGCCTGTCAGATGGTGCTTTGCAAAGGCAGGCAGTACACCTCCTTCTGCACACGGACAAAATCCTCTCTGAAGAGATGCTCATGCCTGCAAAGCCCAGTTTCTGAGCAGGAGCAGCCCAGGCAGCCAAGCTGCTCCTGAAAATATGCTCCATGGTAATGCAGGCAAAGAATGGCCTTAAGCTACTAAGCTTCTTGTCTGCAGGTGCAGTACATCAGTCCCCCAGCCAGCCCTGCATTGTGGCTGGGGCAGGGCTGACCTGCCCATCATCCACGGGAAGCAAGGGCAAGCCACAAAAAAAAAGCTAGAATTGCTCTGGAAGTCATCGTTGCCTGCAGGGAAGCTTTGCTAAAGCATTTCATGCCTGTCTTCAGATGGTATAAGAACAGTTTTCTTGCCCTAAATCCTCCTACATCCTTTCCAGCAGGAGGGAAGGCACCAGGGACCATGAAATCTCTCCTCCCCTATCCCTTCCCAAAGCTGCCCCAGCGACCAGTGCTCGCAGCTGTCTGAATGCCAAGATGGGGTGGGGAGCAGCATCCCCACACTGCTGTTGGGGGGTGAGTGTGTGACCCCATCCCACAGTCCCATCTGCCCCAGAACTACTGCTGTCTCCTTGCTCTCATAGATGCCTCCAGACCTATGGGAGAGGCAGCTGAACAGGGAGCCAGAGATGCCACCACCTCAAAGGACGGTCGGCGCACCACCGGGCTTTTTTGGAAAAATGATGCAATGGAGCCAGTGCAAACCTTGGGGATTAAAGCTACACTTTGCAGAGAGGACAGGCACCCTCTCATCTCCTGACACAAGGTCTCAGCAGCTCCATCTCTGCTGGCCTTTGCTTCCTACAAGCCATGGTGCTTGGGCAGAGACACTGTCCATCCTGGTGGCAAGCAGGGACTGTGCTTGCTGACCTACATGGGCAAGTGCCGTGGGCATGGAGATGTGACCACCTGGAGAGTGGCCTTGCCACTGAGCTGCAACTTCTCCACCCTCTGCTTCATTAAAACCTTCCTCCCTGCCTGAGTGAGCCCTGAAGGATGGAGGAGACTAGTCCCAGATAGGAAGACATACGCTTAAACCTTTCAAAGCCATTTTTCATTGGACTTTTCTATATTCATCACTGCAGACTAACAGAGATTTTCTCTCTAGTTTAGATGATTTTTTTTTTAATTTAATCCTATCCAGTGAGAGCCCTCTAGGGAGCTCCTAACCCTGCTTTAATAACATGCTCATTAGCGAGGTTATTCAGGGAGTGGTTTCTGTTTGACACTCCAGCATCTTTCCAATTAATGTTGCTTTAAAACAAGCAAACCTTAAAAAAGAGAGAATATCAAACAGCTCAGAGTCAGCACTGCAGGAAGCCAGCAATTTCCTCTGGATTTTCATCTCCCTTCTCTCCAAAATTTGGTTCTTAGTATCTCAGCCATTTGCTGAGACAGGACTAAATTAAAAGACTATGAGGCCCTGCCATCCAGGTAGCTCAGGGATGTCAAACCATCAGCCAGCACACCAAGTGGAACACCAAGGGTGGTTTTGTTGAACTGGGTTAGGTCCTGCATGGTGCACTCTCTGGGTCAGACTTGTGCAGGGTTGTACCGATGAACACAGGCACTCCCACAGGCCAAGGGACAACAGAGAGACGTTTCTTGCCATCTCTGCAACTGGAAATCTCCCAATCAGGTCAACACCTCCCAGCACAGGAGCTCTTTCCCTTGGTCCCTCACTTGGGCATGGCAGCACAGGCTGCTGTAGCAGCCGGCAGGATCCCCGGTAGGGAGGCTGTATGAGTGAAGGGATGTTGCCACAGTTGCTGGAGCAGGGACACAAAACTCCTCTGATATGTCTCCAGGTGACCCGGCTTACCTATATATTTAGAGAATTACTTTTCCCTTTGGCTGTTATCCCGTAATAGGATGCTCTAAGGGATAGAACAGCTCAGAACTGAGTTCTCAGCTCATCTCCATCCAGTGACCTCACACATGGTATTTGCCAGGTATGTGCCTCAGTTTCCCTTCCAAGAAGGAAAGCTCTGGACACACATCCCACAGCGAGGTGCTGATGCCTCTTGGCAGCCAAGAAGAGGGAGAGCCTTGTGCAGCAGGTGCTGCTGTGAAGGTGAAGCATTGCAACATCAGGACACAAGCTACCGAAAATGGTTTCAAAACATGCTCAATTTGCCAACGATAAGCAGGACTGAAGCACTTCCTTCGCTGCCCACCACTTCCCCTGCTGCAGTAACAGGACCTATTAATTTCATTTTAGATGTAGAAAATTGGAATCTGGATTGGAAGCAGGGAAAGCAAAGGCACGCACAGCACACAGCCCACTGCAAAGAAGTACAACCCTTGGCAAGTCAGCAGCTGCAAAGGGAGTGTGACAGGGACAAATTCTGCACTGTCAGAGGGCCAGCACCGCTCCACCAACCAAAAAGAGCTGCAGCCATTTGCACCCCAGCTGAGCATGGCCCCAGAGGTCTGAGAGCAAGCTCTGCTTGGGCCAGCAATGAAATCAAAGCAGGAAAACAGCAAGAGAAGAGATAAGAGGGTTAAGAGCCTGCAAATTCCTAGAGCTGGTAACAATACCAAGAAGAGATTTGCACAGGGCTTCCCTCTGTGTTGTCCTCAAGTAATTCCCCACGATTTGGACTGAAATAAGTGGATAATTGTGTTGCCTACCACAGCTTGCCGAGCACATGCCTCTGCCTGTGACGCAGGGAATAATGTCGGCGTTACCTGGTTGTGTGAACAGCTAAACTCTGAGCGAGTCTGCTGGCATCCTCTGCTCTCGATTATCACAAGTCCCCCTTAGGCTCTTCTCTTTGCCTTCCCCAGTCTTACGCAGAATTTTGGCTCTTTCCTTGTTAATTAAATGACAACCATCTGCAGTCAGAGCTTGAATTACACCTGCCTAAAGCGATCCACAGTGATTGGAATTGTCGTATCATTTTGATTGCAAAGATTCCCATGCAAGTCAAAACAAGCAGGGAGCGCAGGCATATGCTGAGAGCTATTACCAGGGCTGCAAGACAGCTTCCTTTCTGCTGACACGCACCCAAGGCCTACCCCGAGCTCTTCTCTGCAAGAGCTTAAGAGCAAGACTGAGCAGAATTTTTTATTTTTTTTTTCCCTTGGGCTCTGGCTCCCTGCAATGGTTTTCAGTGGGAGCAGAAGATGCTGACGCCGGCCAGAGCTGTTTGTGGGACCCGAGGTAGTGCTAGAGATGAGGCACAGACCACGTGCATCCAGCTCCGCTGTTTCAGGATTATTTCTTTACATCAGGCTTGCAGCAGCTGGTGTTTCCCTGTCTTTGTTTTATGACTGTGGTGGAAGAAGAAAAGCCAATGAAAGGGATATAACTGAAATAGGGCAAGTTAGAAGCAGGCACGTAAAGATGAAAGAGCAGAGATCAATGAGGCTATGTGGAAGCTCTCCCCACAAGCGTTGTGCCAGGATTTCCCTAGGGATTGTCCACTCTCCACGCTGCACTGCGGTGCTACCACCAGTCCTCCTCTGCAGTCGCTCTCCACTCCCCCATAAAGTCTTCATGATACACGCAGTAAATGGGATAGCCAAGCCTTCCCAGTATGTTGGGAAAAGCCCGTCCCCGTTTGAAACAGGCAGAGCTCATGGGCGGCCGTGATGGCACAGCTACATCAGGAGCGCTGGGGGGACCTGCATCTCGGGGAGAAGAGGGTCAGGCATCAGCTGAACCCCTGATCCCCTACTGCCACCAGCTCTCCCATTGAACCAGCCACAATGTTTTCAGTAAGTATCAAACCAGTCAGTAAATGGACAATCCAAGAAGCAAAATCATTCGTGAAAACAGGCTGAATTTGGGAAAACTGCAATGAAAATCCCTGGGGGAGGGAGGCAGAGGGAAGACGTTGCCCTTTTGTAAAAGAAAATTTCCACTGTGGTTTCAAACAGAAGTTTTCTTTAAGACCAGACCTCACTTTCAAAGCAAAGCCGGGAGAAGGCAGGAAAACTTCTTGACAGGTCAAATAACCTAAAGGAACACATTTCAATCCAGGTCCAGTGAGAGAGCTGGGGTCCCCAGCTGAAAGACGAAGGGAGGCAGGGGGGGACCTGAACCAAATTTCCTCCCCTAATTGATTGGATCAGGTACCAGCCAAAAGCTCTCTTGACTCACCAGCTCTGCTCTCCAGCCGAGGGCTGTGCCAGGGGCACTCACAGGACACTGCTGGGGTACATCTTCCTCCTGCTCAATCCTGCTGCGGTGTCATCACTCAGTAATTGCCGTGCCCCTTTCTGCTGCTACAGAAACAGCCATGATGTCATCCCCACAGATGAGGAGGTAGCACAGGAGCTCCCAGGAAGGGCAGAGAGGTCACACAGGATCGTGTCCTCCCTGTGCCAAACCCCAGGCCCCCTGTCCCCAGGCATGCAGAGGTGTGCCAGGGAAGGCAAGAGCTGCAGGAGGAGAGTTGAACAGCTTTCTGTCCTCAGGAAGCACATTTTAAGCTTTCCATTAAAAAAAGTCACATTTTTTAAAGGTCTGGAATAGATTCTTCAACGTATTGGTTTGGAGCAATAATGACATCCAGTGGCTGGTTAGCTTAGTCCTCAAGGGGAACCGTGCAGGAGCATCCCCTGTCCTGTCCCTGTTCAAGGGTGTTAAACTGGGACAGGCTGGAGCAGACAGTGTTTTGCAGGTCACTCCAGGCTTCTCTTGCACCTGGAAGGAACAGCAGTAGGACAAGCCCTACAGCTACTCCAGCAGCTAGAGAACTTGCTCCCAGGACGTGCTCCCACTGAATCCTCCCCAGCAAGCCCCAAGCCTGCTTCTTTTGAAGTTAAAAGTCTCTTGATTTCAGGGAGGGAGCAGAATGAGAGCCAAGAGCTCTGCTTCTTCTGGCTGCCCTGGGCATACCCTGAGCTTGCTGGAGGAGCCACATACAGTGAACACCAGCTACAGAAGCAAGCCAGGCAGTGTGGGCACCATACACTGACACAGATTGTGGCACTGGGTGACAAGAGCTGGAACATTTGAGGCCAGGCTGAGCTTTCTATGCCCAGGGAAACCAGGGAACCCTGAAGCACTGGGACAGCATGACAGGGTACATGGACCACAGGATGCCAACACAGGACAACTCGGTGAGGCGTTGATGTGCTCATGACAAAAGTGACACCGACCACTACGCCCGACAGCTTTCTCAGCACTGCCCTGAAAGGGGTCCCCAGGCATGTACACCGTGGGGAAGGGGACAATGCCTGGGGCAAATTTCAACTCCAGACACCTCAGCACAGGAGAAGAACTTTTGTCTACATGGTGGGCAGAGGCACATCTCCTTGGTGTCGGGGAGGTGGTCTGGATTCAGTATCTCCTCCCAGCCACACTGTCCCTCCCTCAGTCCCAGCCAGGATGCATGTGTGGCATTTGCAGAAGCAGTGGCTGGAGATCCTCTTGGCAGCCCTCCTCCTGCAAGGTCAGGCTCCCAAGCAGGCACAAAGCCAACCCCAAAAACCCAAGCAGCATCTCAGGGCCTCTGGCAAGACACAGGGTGTTCTTGTCCCTTTTGGCCAAACCAGGGGCTGGGACAGCACCATTTGAATATCTGAGGCATAGCATATCAGCAGGATTTACATGGGATGAAATGAGACTTAGTGTTTGGGCCTCAGCCACCACAGTGGCTTCATCACGTCCCCTAATGACAGCAAAGGCAGGAGAATGATTTATTTGAAGCCAAAGCCCAGCTGTTGGGTGTTTAAGGTGTCTGACTGCATCTCTTGCAGAAAGCCAGGTTGGCAAAGCCTGTCAGGAGTGGTTTCTCCTCTCAGCCCTGCCAATGATTACTGGGTCAGGCGGAGGTTTTGCTCTGGAGCTGATGGCTTTACATGCATGGATGTCCCCAGTTCCCCTCAAGGCTCCAGCAGCAAATGCAGCTCAGCTCACATGCGCATGCCCAGACCCTGAGCAAGTCACTGAGACATGAAGAATATAGTTACGCAAGCAGAGGAGTGAGCACTAGTGCCTCTGCCCTGGCAGCTCACGAGATGGGCTGAGCTGGCAGAGGGGCTGGCACAGATAGGGCTGCCAGTGCCACCGGCGGCAGCCGAGCATCCCACCGGGGCTGCACTTGCCATAGGGGCTCTGGCACCCTGCATCACTGCCAGAATGGACCAGATGATTGGGATCGATGTGACTGTAGGCCATGGCCACGGCATGGTCTCAGGAATCTCTCACCCCTCCGCAGTAGCCACAAAGCTCTCCATCGCATGTGCTGTGATGTGTGAGGTTTGTCCCATGCCTGCTTTTCACCTGCTTCTCATCTCAGCTGTAACTGAACCTCAGGAAGAGCCACCTTTGCCCTGGATTAGTAGGTGGAGACATTCATCTCAAAGGAGCCTGGGAGAATGCTGAAGTCAATTAAGCCAGAGGTACTAATTGCAGAGAGTCAACAAGCATCTCTCACTGCCCTGGAAAACATGCAAAGACCCATGAACAATCAGGAACCCAGAAGATTAGTTGATTTAAGGATCATTTCTTTAAAAATCCATTTTAACAGTAAGGTTACCACCTTACTGCATGATCTGTGCTCTCCACAGTGGCTTGCATTTCCCCAACACCGACTGCACCGGTTTCTACCACAGCCTAGAAGCACACATGCACCTTCATTTCAGTGAGCTGGTGGCTGCAATGGCCTTGCTCACGCTCTTCGCTCCTCCAAGGGGATCGCTGTGGCTGCCCTGCACCCAAGCACGGCTGCGGGGGGGAAGGGCCTCTTGCCATTGCTGTTAGCAGGGCAGGTCCACGGTTTAACAGTTGTACCAGCCTCAAAGCTGTCTCTCTCCAGCTCACAGGGGAAAGGCACTCTGCCAACATGGTGCTTCTCTGCTGGGTGTTTCACCCAGGTGATGAATGAACAGGTTTCTTGTTCTTTTCTGCTTTTAAAATTAATAGCAAGTGCTCAGAGTCATGTCTGCACGAGAGATGCACTGCAGAGTCCAACGTGTCTCTCTCCTGCTGTTTCTGACAGGCCACCAGTGTTTCAGCAACTCCAGGAGAGGAGAAGCCCTGAGGCTCTCCCTTTGAAGTGCCATGTGCCAGTGTGACAAGGAAACCTCTGCTGAAGTGAGGGAGAGATGAGCCACAGCTGGCCCACGTATTAACTTGGCCAACACATCAACTGGATGGGACACCTTCATCTTTGCCAAGCCTTGGCCAGACACTGCCTGGGTCCAGGAGCCTGTCAGTCTCAGCCAGCTCTTCTCAGCCAGCTGCTGATGCACAGAGAGCAGGAGGCAATCCAGGGCCAGCCACGCTGCAGAGGTTTCTCCCACAAGAAGAAGAAAGAGATTGTTGCACAAGTGCAGGAAAAACTCCTCAAATGTTTGGCAGGGATTTTGAGGGGGCGGGGGGGGCAGGGGGGCCACGAGCATACAGCACAGTGCCAGAGCAGGGAGGCAGGACACAGGTCCAACCCCAGCCAAAGGCAGGTGCATGGCCACGGGCAATGCTGCCAGCTGGTTTGCAGCCTCATTTTGTACAGACGCTGTCTTCCCTGCTTTCAGTTCATTGCTGTTGCTCATTTCTGTTCTGTGGGGAAAGGAAGGGGGAAAGGAGGAAAAAAGGAAAAAAAGGAAAGAAAAAGGAAAGAGAAAAAAGAGAGAAAAATGAGAAAAGCTATTGCAGACCCAAAGGACCCTTCCAGCCCAACATTTAATAGGCTTTCTCCTGTTATATTAGCACTAGACAATCAAACTGTTCAGCACAAGGTTATTTCCCTCTAGGATAGAGTGGTGACTTGGCGAATGCTTAAGGAGATCTAACAGACATGTTATTGCATTCCTGAAGGCTGAGGGATCACCAATGACCCATGCTGGTCTCTAATTGCCTCTGTGCTGCTGGGCACGCTGCGTTTGGAACCAGACAAACCGGAGGTCTCAGCTGAGGGAAGTCACCCCAAGCCCTGCCTTTGCCTCGGGGAGGAGGGGACCCCATTCCCTGGCCAGCCTCCGATATTTGGCATTCCTCTCGCCGCTCACCTGTGCAGACACGCGGCTCCGCTGGGCTTCCCAGCGCACTGTTGCCAGCTGCCATTGAACAGCTGCCACTTCGCCCCCCTGAGAGGTCTGTTTCCTAATGCCGCCATCAAATCCTCCATCACTTTGCAAAGTGCTGCGGGAACAAATACAAACCGTACCGACAGCATCCTCCCCGCAGCAGGCTCCTGGGCCTGCGTGGGGACCCGCTGAGCACACCGAGTGCTGTGTGCCCAGCGACCTGCTGCCCAGTGCCACCACGGGTCCCCAGCCCCAGCCAGCCCGACTGCTAAGAAGTGGGTTTGGGTTATGTAAACTCTTTTTTTTTCTCTCGCAGCTCATGCCCATGAGGTACAGTTTTGTCAGTCAGTAATTAGGGAAAATAATTTCTTTCCTTCCTTTAGGCAGGGCTCCTTACATCCTTATACCTTAGCCTGAATCTCCCTGACTTTCCTGCACAGATTTAATTTCCTTAACCTTTTGTTCTGTAACTCCTCACTGCAACTTCCCACTTTGCTTTATTGCCATGCCCCAAGCTGGGTGGGATCCCCCTGTGATCTCCCCTGTGCTGTGCAACACAAAACAGGTCCTGGGTCTTACATGCAGAACCTCCCAGTGGCACATCACCTGCCACAGGATCTTCTCTCACCCTTTCTTTATCTCTCTTTCACTCTTTCTCTTCCTTCCTTTCTTTCTTTCTTTTCTTTCTTTTTCTTTCTTTCTTTCTTTTCTTTCTTTCTTTCTTTCTTTCTTTCTTTCTTTTTCTTTCTTTCTTTCTTTTCTTTCTTTCTTTCTTTCTTTTTTTCTTTCTTTCTTTCTCTCTCTCTTTTCTTTCCTTCCTTTTTCCTTTTTATTTTTTCCTCTTTTCTCTTTTTCTCTTCATTTCTTTCTTCTTCTCTTTCTTTTTCTTTCATACCTTATTTCCTTTCAATGCTCTGATTTCAACCCACGGTCACCATTTCTGTCCTACTGTCCCCCTCTTCATTTAATCAGGCCTCTGATTTACCCAGATCAAGTTATATTATCAAGAATAAAAATACCCATGTAGTTAAAGCTCTGGGGCTGCGAGATACGGGTTTAACTCCCAGCCCTGCCACATTTTGTTTGTGCAGTAAGGTGCTTAGATATGACAGCAGTGACTCCCACAGAAAATCCCTCCTAGGCTTATTTATAGAGGACGATACAGTGCATTTGAACATCCAGCCTCTACAGGTGCAGAGTTGCTCAATCCCACATCTTCCTATTCCATGCCGCTCTTCTGTGGAGTTTAGAAACCTCGATACCTCCCCAGCCTGGCACTGCTACGTTGCTAGCATAAATCCCAGCTCCCCTGTGCTGCAGCAGGCCATTTAAATCTCTTTTAAATGACATTACCTTTTTCTTGTATATTTTTGATCCAAAGTACAGGGGAAAGCTAAGAGAGGGAAATCAGCATTTTAACTTGGTGATGAAGCAGTTCATAAGCAAGTCAGCTTATATGTGGGTTTGGGTGATACAGAAATTGGCTAGTGGGAAGAATATTTACAGGAGTCTTTTCCCAGCTTTGGAATTAGAGAAAATAATCCTACTAAATTAAACAAAAGTGATAATAATGTAAAAGAGTGCTTCTTAAACATAACAGCTTCCTTCCTTGCCAGCAACATAGAACTCAATGTTTTCAACACATGTGTAATGCATTTTTAATGTAAACAGCGTGAGGCATAATTCCAGCATAGGATATGAAACAGAAAGTAAAATTGTTCAGGAAGGGAACTGGGGAAATTGCTAACACTGCACGCAGAATGAAACTTTCTCTAAATCCCAATCTCTGGCTGCAGGGCATTACAGCATCAATACCATTATCGCTGCGCACCATGGACAGATTATTGCTATTAATTATGTTAGCAAAATAAAGGATCCTTTCTGGATGGACTGGATGGACAACGTTAAGCCATGCTGGAAAAGCTGGATAAACCTCATTAAGGAGAATTTGGCACTGGGAGAGATAAGGCTGCATGCTCACCGAGTTCAGGATACTTCAAAAGGAAAAATGGCTTGTGATAATGGATTTCTCAGGAGTCAGGACATGACTGGGCACCTCACTCATCCTGCAACCAGCTGCTGACAGGGGAGGGGAGGTCTTTCTGGGAAAAGGCCCTCCACTCACCTTGCCACCTTTTCAGCCAAGTGCTGTAATGGTGCTGCAGCTTAACTGTAATTCTGGGGTCACAAGCCTCTGGCCCTTCATTTCAGTGCTCCTTGATTAACGAGCATGTAGTGAAAGGGCTGTGGCCCCGGGCCCGCAGGCAACAGGATGGAAGATCCCTGGGGAGCTGCTGTTCCGGATGGTTCCCAGGCTGTTGGGCTGCACCTTCTCTTGTGTTTGCTCCATCTTGTGTTTGCATGGAAGACACAGTGGGGGATGAAGGAGTAGGTTTATTATGCATGCAGACAAGAGTGATCAGGGAGGGATGGCAAGGACACTTTGGGGACAAGGCTAGAATTCAAAATTATTTAGACAAGCTGGATGAAATGGCCCCAAATATTGAGGTGAAATGCAAACTGGGGACAACCACAAGGCACTGCCTTTCAGCAGGAGGCACAGACTGCTCACATCCAGGGTGGGAATGAATGGAAGCATGGCCTTTCTTTCAGAAAGGAGCTGGGATAATGCAGACACAAGGCAAGGGTCTGTTATGAGAAGGCATGGGTTCTTGCAGCTCTGTACCAAATGAGGAACGGTCCCTCTCCTTACGTAGCATAAGAAGTAGCAGAGGAGGGATGTTAGCCTTGTCTCTCCCCCAGCTGAACTGCCAAGTCAAGGCCTTTAAATGATAACCTTCACGAGGAAGAAAACAGCCCGTTCTTTGTAGCTGCAGCAGGCAGGACAAGGTGGTGTGGGTTTAAATTGCAGTGACAGCAGATGAGATTAGATGTGGCGGACTGCCTAACAGGGTCTCTGAAGCAAATAACCTTGGGGTATTGGGGGGTCTCCATGTCAAGGGACTTAATAGCATGAGAACTTTTCTCTGCTGTTAGTGTACACATCTCTTCTACCTTTTGTGGTGTCTAAAATGCCATCTTTGTCGTGAGAGGAACTTGGGAATTTTACTCGTGCTCGAGGAGAGGAGCTGGTCTGGGTTCCCTTGAAGCATTCTCCTTAGCACAGAGGAGGCAAGGCCAGCGCATTGTTTTACATACTAACACTGCTCTGAATATTGGGAAAAGATAGAAGTGATGCTATTTTTGAAGGCAATATTGAACACAAATAGACATGGCAAGGTGCCATCTTCAAAACATAACTGTTTCCAATAGAGCTGGGTGAGGCATTCAAAGAGTCTTTTGAAAAATCCATTACAGCTCAAAACAAAGAGCTTCTCAGGATGACAGACACATAGGTGCCTCCTTCAGCTCATTCATTAAATAGAAAAATCAGGCCCATTTTCTCCTCATTTTCTTTCATTCAGATTCAGCCCCTCCAGGAAAAAAAAAAAAACGAAACCCAACATTGAAGTTTCTGTTGCAGGGAAGAAGGCAGCACCATTCCAAGTTTTAACAGATCTTCTGTTGATCAGGCTTACATCCGCTGCATGCTGCCTCCAGTCGAGCTCTCAGCTCCACTGCACTGCTAGTGGCATGGAAGGGACTTAGCAGGCAAGCAGAGAAGAGCTCACCAGCCTGCACCCCTCAGCCAGCACTCAAAGCTTCAATACACAGAAGCCTTTCAAGGCTGAAAAGCCCAGGCTTTTACCCTTCCACTGGTAGGTCTTTGAACACCTCTGGGTCTTCATAATGGCAGCGTCTGCTTCATCATTTCCATTTCTGCATGAGTCACAGTTTCCCTCATGTACTACTTTTCCTTTCCCGCTCTGCCTCAGATAAGATTTCAGTGTCCCAGAGCAGAGATTTGAGAAACCTCAGGCAATGGATTCACGTCCAGAAAAAAAAATTAATCTTATCTATGACAAAAAGGGAAAAGGAAAGGGGGGGGGAAATGTGTTTGTAGTAAAATTGTTAAGAGACCAAATTGGTGCTTCCTTAGGAAGTCCCTGGGTTGTAAAGTGCCATTTAATGTGCACACAATGTGAAATATGAATAGGGCAGGGGTTTGACTCACCCCCAATACAAACCAAGGGAAGAGCTTGAGTCGGCAACACAAGCAGCAATTTGAAGAGGAAAAGGAAAGCCTTTCATTTCACTCTGGATGTGCCTCCAGCCATAGCAGAGGGACAGAGGAAGAAATACAAGTTAGGAAATGCCAAGATGTGGAGATGTGAGCTGAGGGTGCCGGCAGCCTGCCTTGGACACATGCCAGATGAAAGCCGCAGGTAAACACAATTCTTTCCCGGTCACGAATCCTACAACCATTGCAAACTTGTGCATGTGAGCAAGGACCTCAGACTGAAAAGGAACAATACACACTTCAGCTGTGGATCCCCAAGCACTGGGTCACGCTAATCAACCAACCCACACGGTTCCTCTGGCAGTGAGGTTTTTAAAAGACTATTTTAGGAGACAGGACAAGAATCAAATTTTTGAGAAAACCACCAGGACTAGTAATACAATTCTTTAGAAGAAGCTTGTTCTATGTGTTTGCAAGGGAGCTGAATTCTGGGGAGATAAGGCCCTTCTCTAGGAGAAGTCCTCAGGACCCATCCTCGGTTGTGCCCTCCAACTGTCCCAGCAAGACAGCATTGGTGCCCACGTCCTGCCTGGCTGACCCATGCTCTGGACCAAGCAGTGCTGGGGCTCAGGCTCTGAGGACAAACCAAAGCCATTTTTGGTGCATTCTCTATTTCCAGCTGCAGCACAATCAAATCCATCAAATGGGAAGAGGAGTTCAGTTGTCACTGTCACATCCTGGAGGAAGGCTGGGCTGACTCAATTAGAAGACACACACGAGTATTGATTATTGCCAAGTACAAATTCTCTCTCTTCAACTGTGTGGTACACAGTTAGTTTATTTGCCTCCTCCAGGTTATTCTTAATTTCAAAATAACATGATTGTTGTTGTTCCAAATGTACAATACCAATTGACAATATAATATAGCTTGTAATACTGCAGTCCCTACTGGCCTCTGATGAGTTAGTAATTCAACCATCTCATTTCCTCTTTTTTTTTTTTTTTTTCATTTTTGCTTGTGGATTCCACTCTCTCTGAAAATGTATTTCTTGTTTCTGTTCAAAGCAAAGCCACCTTGCAGCCGTAGGCTGTCTGAAAGATTTTTCTTGCCCTTCGACTCCACCATAGAGGAGGAGGGATCTGTTCCAAAGCTCTCCTCCTGTAATCGCAGCCATTAGTCACGTATCTCATTCCTAGGAAAACTTGTGCCCAAGGCACCAGCGTGCGGCAAGGGCAGGTTCCTGGGAACCAACTGCTCTCTGTATACTGGGACAACTGTTTTGGAGGGGATAGTAGAGCCTGTGAGCTCCCTACCTCAGTTTACAAGCAAAACGCAAAGGCTTGCACTAAGCAAGGGAAGAATGTAGCAAGCTGAGGTGTTCCAGATCCTCACCGAATGCATCTGCCTACAGATCCCACTTCCTTCAAGTGGGAATTCATCGCCTCTGCCTCTGGGAAAAAAGCCATTAGAGTACCTTGCTATAGACTTATGAGCCCAAAAAACGGTCTCCTGTGGCTGAAAACAGAGATCTCAGGGTCCTGCAGCTCGATCAGAGCAATCAGAAAGGTCCAGCTTTCTACACAAGCATCACCACTCTCCTGTCCTTGCAGTGCAGCCTGGGAGCTCAACTTCTCTCGCACCTGCAGTTTCTTGCGTGGAACCGTCAAAATGCACTGACTGCATTCAATAAGCCCAGGGACTCAGAGGTCCCATGATCTCACCAGAAGATATTAAAATTCTCCATCTTCCTCTTGCCTGATGAAAGAGGGATGAACTGTGCTTGGGCCAGTTAGAAATTAAACTATTTCAAGTGTGTAATGTCTATTGCTCTCCTTGGGGATGACTCAGGATGTGAGCTACACATTTCTGGTGGAACGGTACTGGAGAGGACAGCAGGGCCAGCACTTCAGCTCTGTATTTATGAGTATCATCAGAAAAGCTTTATTGGATACATATTTTGCATCCCTTTCTCTGGAGGATCCAACTGACTTTCACAACATTTTTGTTTTCTTGCCTTCAGTAACTGATTTTATACATGTATGTATATGTTATCCAGGGTGGGATTTTGGTAAGAATTCCTCAAAGTATGGAGAAACAGTGGGTGTTTTCCACTTGACACAGGGAGGAACCATGGAACTCCAACCTGAGTGCAAGTCCAAAGGGGCTGCAGTGGCTCTGACCCTTCTGCCTGTTACAGCATCGTGCTTCCCTCCTCTAAAGGAGAACTGCCACGTGCTTGCCTTGCACAAAGGCTGCCTGCCAAAGCTGCTTTTTCTTTTGGCCCCCCACCAAGATGTGCTTTTTTCTCTGTTTAAGCCACCTGTCAAGGGCACCCAAGTGCCCTCCTTGAGGGCTAATTGTGAGAAGTGCCAGGTTCCCTGAAGGCTGAACGCCAAGAGGTACTCCTCTCGCCAGTGATCCCCACCAAGGAGCCTTGGGTGGCATTTCAGGGGATGTAAAGTCTTCAGCGGGCCCAAAGTCCTGCCTGCCCAGCACTGAGCCCAGCTTCCCCTAGGGCAGTGCTCACACGGTGACACAACTGAAACAGGGGACCACTACACAGCTAAACCCACCTGTGTTCAGATGTACCACAGGGGGATTCAGTACCAGCCCACGTTCAGCACCTTGATTTTGGCCTCTGTACCAGATGCCCTCCTCAGAGTGAGTTCTCCTTTCTCCAGAGGGTGAGAGGTCCTAGCATTTCCTCTCAAACAGGGAAAAAGGAAGCAATATCTTGCAAGTTTTCACAAAACCAGCATGTCCCATGGGTAGTTTGGGTCAATCAAACGTTTTTCTTTTCTCTCTTTTCCCATGCAAGATAAAATGTGGATGAAAAATTGACACGAAGTAAAATGACTGCAACTTTGTTTGAAAAATCATCAAAGCAGCACACTGTAACCTAAAAGTTACTTTTGAGAAGAGAGTGATAAAAAACAATATGGCCTAATGTGTCAAAATAACATTTCCAACAAAAATTGCTTTGACCACATTTTTTTCTTTTGAGAAACTCTTCATTGCACGATTCCCAAAAGGACCATTCCTGGTGATAGCATGAGGAGATCATCCAGGAATTTTCTCCTCTTATACTTTCTTTTAAGGCAGTGGCAACATGCATTGGCCTCTCCTGCTCTCTTCCTGTACTGTCTTTGAGAATTGTCGTCTTTAATACAAAGGTCTTGTTATTATTGTTCACCGTGGGGAGCACGCATGTGAGACACACAACATTATAGACCCTTGCAGACTTCACAGCTGTGTCATGTTTGCCTGCAATAACAGGGAATTGGTCTGAACTGACACAGGTGTCCCCAAGACAGCAGTGATGTATCAGAAGTGCCAGCACATGAAGGAAAGCAAACCTGATGTGAAGGTTGCGCTACACGTCTTGCCCCATTCATATTCCTAAGCCCAACGTGCATCTGTTAGTTGATGCACATGTATAGAGCAGGTATTTAGATGGGGCGGTGTGTGCTTACGCACTCGTCAGCACAGCATTGAGATGTCCAGCAAGTAGTAGTAATATATATAGGAAATGATAGTTGGAGCATGATTGTGTGATCCCTGAGCTCGCGATAGTACATGCTGAACTCTGTCCACACGAGCAGGATGGTACAGACCTGAACAGAGCATAATGAATGCCCTTCTTCATCACGCAGGTGTCACTTCTCCTGACTCAGATTCAATTACACTCATGGAGCTGATTGCAGATTTCAGCCTACTCTTGCATATCAAGAGCATATTCAATGTTCCAGGGACTCGATGAAACAAAATGTCAGCATGTGGTCTTCCTTACAGCCCCTGGGTCTTGTTCACCCCTGGTGAAGCTACATAAAGGAGGAGTTTGGCCTATTTTGTCAGATGCGGGGATATCTCTAGAATAGTATGTTCAATCCTTTATGTCAGGCCATCTATCTCTTCTCAGAAAAATGCCTCTGTGATTACTTATCTCTTTGCTGGGGTTTTAAAATGTAGAATTATACAGTAGCCCTCAAACAGAAGGAGGGGGGAATGAAAATGTTTAATTTAAAAGTTTATCTAGTCAAAGTAAAGTTAGGGGAAACACTGAGCATCTCAGGTGCTGGTTAACCTATAAATGAAAAATAATGACGACAGGCAAGAAGAATATTAAATGAAGTGAATTCTCAGGGGAATAGTATCTTGGCTTATATACAAGTCTGAGCTGCTGCAGGAGAGGAATGGGATGGCTGGGCTAGGAAAGAGGAGACAATCAGTGTCTTCCCATGGAAAACAAGGGAAAACCTCAGTGGGGCTCGGGTAGTATGGAAAACATCTCCACTTACAAAACAGTCTAGGTCACATTTACCCCACATAACAGCAGTGATGGGGTTTGCCCTCAAAAACAAAAAGTTCCATGCTCACATACAACTTAACGACACATGCAGCCGACATAGAGCCTGTAAGGGTTGTTCCCTTTGCATGGAGCTCCTGCTTGACTGTATAGAAGGAGCTGTAATGTCAGGAAAGCGCCCACAGAGATGGAGTTGCACAGTGCTCTCTCTCTTCCAGACAGGGATCCTGTCTTTTGGCAACACACACTGGCTTTGTGCAGATACAGACCCCTTCACAATTTACAGCAGGCTGCCTCAACACGGTCCCTGGATGCTTTCCTTTTACCCATGCAGGCATGTGAGACCCAGGCCCAGTGCAAGAGGCACCAAATCCCAAGCAGGCCACTCGTCTGGCGGCAAAGATGAGTACTGACCCATTTTTCTCTTAGTCCTGCTCTCTCCAGCTTCTCTGTGGGAGCTGATGCTGCTGGACCCATGTTGCATTGTTGTGTAGATAAGCAGAAATTCCTCTCAAAAGCTCTGACTTGGCTTCCAAGTCAACAGCAAATAAACTACTGCAAAGAATGCTGAGTTGTAATGCGGGTCCCAGCTGGTTTTGGGAATATTGTTCTGTTGGAAACCGTATTTCATGGTATGTAACTGTGACAGGGTTTTCTGAAGAAGGCAAACATGTGGGAACATTTTTCAGTCCCTGGAAGTTAATGGTTGTTCCTTAGCACAGATTTACAATTTAATTGAAAAATTGAGAGAAGGAGAAGAAATTTTGATTAACGCCGCTCTTGATCATCAAAGCTTTCACTAGGCACCACCTGGTTCTGCCAGCCCAACCCAGAACATGCATTAGAGGGCTGACAGCATAAACATTCAGAGAGGACAATAAAGCAAGAATGAGGTGAATGATGGTCTCGCTTGCTCAGCAGTAACTCCATGACATGAGTAGCTATTCCACATTTATGTGGCTGCAGAAGCTCAGCTTGGCCTGGTGCCTTCTCGACACTGAACATTTTTCCTGCCTTCTGATCTTTAGGACCTTTCCCCAACAAGCATCCCTTCAGGGTCCTATTTGTAATGTTTGCATGATATATCAGGAAACATCTCTAAAAAGAGACATCGGTCTACGGCATGGAATCCTCTCTGGGAAATTATCTGGGAAGTGCTGCAGGCTGTGAAGGGGAGATCTGTTACCGTTCAAGAGCTGTCCCATTCAAAAACTGCTGAAGCAAATAGCAAAAATGCTCTGAGTCAACCCCTGAACCAAAGTCCCAGCCAATATCAGGGAACCCTATTCTGTTAGAAGAGCCTCTTTTCAGGTAAGACTTTCATCCAAGGTTATCCGAACACTTGCAATCAAGTGGCATTTTGTGCTAACATTAATCCTAGTGTCCTGGCCACATTCCAGTTCGAGTAACAATGTTCTGCCAACCTAAATTCCTCCAGAGGTTTCAGCAGGATGCAATTTTCTTCTTCCTTTTTGTCTTCCATTTCTGGGTGGTTAATCCTGGACAGTATGAAAGACTGACCATGTTCCACCCCAGTGCTGGCAGCATCTCACTGGTGGGGAAAGCGGACCTTGAAGTGAACAGGACCAAAATACTGTGTGAAAACACATTATTAATAATAAGTGGCTTTTAAAACACATTTCTACTTCTCTTTAAAATTCTGGTATCAATTTAAAATGTAGAGCTGGAATACTACTGACATTCCTGAGAAAGATTATTGGCAATCCCAAGCAATCAGAATGGAGAAGTGCATTTTAAATCGCAATCAATACACTTATGACACAAATGAAAGGGAGATGTTATATAAGGATTTTTTTTCCACTGGAGAGAGACCTGACAGCCAGTTACGGCACTGAGGAAAGGAAGTCATCCAGATGGACTCTCCGTCACACTAATGAAGCCGTCTCATAACTGTAACAGAGACCTCATGTATCTGCTGTGACACTTAGCAAATCCGGGCATGAATAAATAACCAAAGTCCAATTGAATTAACCTCCAGCTGATCAGCACTACTAAACAAATTATCCTAAACTCTGAACAAGATTAGAAGGACTGGCACAGGCCAGAATCATGTGGCAGGAGTGTTAATTCAGTTTAACAAGTTTAAACCTAATCCCCCAGTGTTCTCTGATCTCAGGGTTTCAGGGCAAACTGGTTCCAAAATGCTCTTGGAAGAGATAGGAAAGGAGGCTGACACGAAGTTAAGAGCAAACACATGAGCTCAGCCTACAGTCACCTAGAGAAACAGCACAAGAATCGCAAGTGCAGAGCAGAGAAGGACTTAGGCAGAGCATGTCTTACAGAGACAAAAGAGATTAGGTAAATGACATTAATTTCCTTATGGAATATTCCAACCTCATTTCCAGGATGAAACCTAAAATGCTGATAGCACATCTGCTTTTCTTGATTATCATGTTTCTTGTACAGAAACAGGAGATAAGCACCCGTGAAATAAGGGACAATACTTTATTTTCATGCATATTTTCTCCAGTATATGATTGTATTTTTCTCCTAAGAGTACATTTGTACTGTCCATCAAATGCACAACTCAATTACCACAACCTTCAGTTCATTACTTAGAATGGCACTAACAAACAATTCCAATACTTATTTCTTTTTTATGTTCATTCATAAAATAATTTATGTGATCAGTTAAAATTAACTTCAAACTTCAGCTTTAACAGGCTCAACATTTTGCAGGTTCTGAAATGTCAAATCTGCTTTCAAGAGAAAATATTTATTCTGTTACTCTCTAGAGAAAGGAGCAGACGTAGTAAACTACAAGTTTTCTGAAATGGAGATAACTAGAATGTGAAGCACTTCTAAATACAAATTCCTGCTGCATATGCACATGCCTCACAAAATCTTTCAAACCACAATATTCCTCATAAATGTATTTCCAATCTTCCGTCACCTAGGTAAGTCCTTCAATATGGCTTCCAGTTTCCTAAAATCTCACACCTTTTCAGAGAGAGCAAGTGAATCAGGTCAGTATACATAGATGAAGACTGAGATCTGAGAGCCTGAGAGCCCACTGAAGGGTAGGTATTTTCCTTGTCATGGTATGTCTTTATACAGGTCTGACACTGATTCTTTATGGTGATCTACAGCATAACTAATGTTTTATGTGCTAAACTTCAGCACCAAAGAGGATTTTAATTTTGACTAGATGGCAAAAAAATTTAATGTACTACAAAAGAGAAAGTATTCAGACAGCAGGCATTTCTACCATTCCTATCTTCAATATCTATAAAGAACTTATAAATCAGATGGGGCCAACCTTCACCTAATATTCAAGAGTAATTCATATTACCCAGAAATCATTTTATTATTGTTCCATTAGCAAGGCACAGAGTTGCCCATTTTGTTCAGAAATGTCTCACTGTTTCCACATATTTAAGTTTTGCAAAATGAATAGCTCCTGTAATTCTGAAATTTCTGCTACATGACCCTCAAAATCGAATCATGACCTGTCTACTGCATACTTTGCTGTTATTTATGCAGTATATAAACAAAAAGTAAATATTTATTCTCATTTTCCACTGTGCGCACTGACTGATATCTCCCAAAGTTAACGGCAGCATTATGAACTGCAAATGATGATACATTGTAAAAGTTGAAACCATTTGGTTAGATGCCTTTCACATTTTCAAATATTCCCAATGCAATTTCATAACTGTCTTGAACATAATGAGACAATGGATTTTTCCTCTTTCAACTGTGTAATAATGAACAACTATTAGAAACACTTTATTATTTCCAGAGTTTGAGGGATCAGTGACCACAGAGAAAATATGCCCTTTTCAACCAAGTTTTTAATTGTTTTCTCACTTGAAAGAGGAGCTAATTTATTACTGGCAGCGCACAAGGCATTTGTCTCATCAAGATATATCATTTTAACTATGGGTGAATTCTAGACAACACTATTTAATTTGCTGTCACAATTAAGTGATTAATACAACTGACTATACTGTTAGTATCATACTAATACTCTGTCATTCTCTTGTTGCTTCTACAAGAGCCATGTTGTTATTCTCTGTGCTTTCGCACTTCTTAGGAACAGAGTGGTATGAGTTTTGTTCTTAGAAGCTATGCCACAATTATTTTTACTATCCACTCCACACGCATGCCGTCTTTCACCTGACAGACCACCATAAGCACCTGAAAAGCTCCTACATAAACTATAGTGAGCTTTATGGCAATTACTGCTGTCTTTACTGATCCATGGAAATAATTTTTTCAGCCATTCCAGTATGCAAAGCCTCTGCTGTTCACAGGGTGGATCTGTTGATGGATGATACCATCCACAGGCGCTGTCATGGTCATGATCTATGTAGGTCTGTTATTTGACAAAAGAAAATTATGTAAACAGTACTCAAACTCAATCTTGCTTCATGATGACTCTGTCTGCTCCATACCCCCTGGCTCCTGAGTCCAGTACAGCCAGCTGTTATCTCATGATAAATATTGGGGATAAAATTATCATTAGACAGCACCAGGTTGACTGCATGATGTAATCCTGACTCTTCTAGGTAGCTGGAGCTCTTTTAGCTCTCTTAGGTAGTCTGGAGCTATTCTGGAGATGTATTTCATACATTTCAAGAAGGTCATTTTCATTTCAGTGGTTGCTGAAATAATTTCTGGATATTTTTCGCAAAGAATTGTAGGATCTGCTAGATTTAAGAGTACTGAATCTATGAAAGCTATTGCTGTTCAAGATCAAGCACCCCAGAAACTGTTTTCAACAACATCCTTCTGCAAGTGTGACTCGTCTCACTTTTGCCAGGCTCTGTGATCTCAGCAGTAGCCCCTTCTGAAACTCTCCCCCAGCACCACAGGAGCTCCATCCTCATCCCAGCCTCATGGATCTGAACTCCTCCTTCCCCAGCCTCCACAGCAGCTCAGAAAAAACAAATGACACAGCATAACAAAGTCCTACAAGGGCTGGAGTACTCCTCTATTTATAGGTCGCTAAATGTGACTAAAACAAAAAACTTGCAAAGAGCTCCAGTCAAATTGCTACCTAGATGCTTCCAGGCCCAGCCAGGGTGTGCTGGCTTACTGCCACGTTTTTAAGTCCTACCCTGCACACTGAGCTCCACAGGAAAATACACTAGTGCTTTATGTGGGCAGTTACTATTTACACAAGCATTAATGAACATTCCCATGTTGTTTCCTTACTAAGTTGCAAATGCAAGAAAACAAAACAATAGCATGACCTGACAGTCTCAGGCACAGAAATACATCCAGCATTTCCATTTCAGATGTGCAGCTGAGTGCAGCTCGCACAGAAAGGGAACAATTTGGGTTTGAGCATTATGTTTACTTTTTCTTAAAAGACTGTGGGTTTTCTGGCTAAATTCTACGCTGGGGTAAAAAAGAAAAGGTTTAATCAGCAACTAAATAGCTTAGGGTGGTTCTGCAATGCCCGATTGATTGGCTTAGCCTTCCTCTTACTCATACAACAAATGAAATAAGAGATGTCCCATACAGCAAGAGCCACGTGGACAACTTAAGAACAAAGCAAACCTCTTAGACTTGTCTCTCAGAATAAGAAATGATACTACTCATCATCCTAGGGAGCAAAGAAAAGGGGCCAATGAACAGAACAGCCAGAATCCCCTCACCTTCCTTCAAAATACGAGCACATAAAATGAGAGCCTCAGAGCTTTAACTCTGAGGATGCTGTTCAGCTACCACCTAATCCTGGACTCACGTGAACTCCTCAGCTGCTCACACTTTAACCTCAGGCTTCCCTGCAAACCTGACATCCCGTTTCTGTCCATGCGCAGAAGCAGTTAGGTTTTGGTCATGCTTGGTAGGTCCATATCTACGTCAGGCTGAGATCTAGAAGCCAGGAGATAAAACAGCCAACTTCAGCCACAGCAGGCTTAACTCCTGACTGCGGATAGCCAGGTTCAAAGCTGCGTTTCCACTTTGCACCAAGCAGTGACACTTTCCACCAACTCCAGAGAGAGCCAGCCAGGGAGACCAGACTTCTGGGGCTAAAACTCATCTTTGAGAACAGTCCCAGATGTGCCTCTTCACCCGCTTCCCCAAGAGCCTCAATTCAGGAGTTTCCTGAACACAGCCTCTGCCGGACTCTATTTAAATGCAGCGGGAACCGCTTGAAAGCACCAGGAGGTGGATTTCTGCCATCCCTCCCACTCCTTTGACACAACGGCCCCATGGAGAGAGTGCTCACACGACCCCACACCAAGCTCCATCCCCCCGACCTCCCTGTGGCCGTAATAAGGGGAAGAGGAGCACTCTGATATTGTCTGGCCAGAGGAATGTACTTAAAGGCAGCTCTGCTTCATGTACCTGATTTATAACAAGGGTCAGAATAATTCCCAGCAGCTCCCGCATCAGGGAACAAACTAATTCCTTTCCTCTCTCCTTGGCTGCGCAGCCCAGAGCCCAGCTGCACCTGAGGTTCCAGCTCACAGTCTATATTCTGCATCATAAAAGATACAAGAGAGAAATCTAAACTAGAGAAGTAATAACCTGTAAACTAATAAACCAACCCAGCACTTTGATAGCTAGGCGCTCCCAAGAGCAGGGATTATTAATGGATGTCCTGAAACACTGTGTGTCTAGTTTTCAAGAGAAGTGGGAAATATTTCTGATGCTCTGTGGATCTCACGCATTTGCTCTATAAAATCAGTTCGGATAAATGCAAAGATTATTATAAAAGCAGCCTCCTTCTACACACACTGAGGCACTTAAGCAGTTTAAAAAGAAGAGTAGGAAGAAACTGCTCAAATAAATAATAATAAAGGTATAAGGCTGCAATATTATGGGTAGTTTTTCTTGTCAAAGTATGGGGCTGCACAGTCATTGATTTTCTCTGGTAATTGAGATAGTGACATGCATGACTTATGTTTCTTCAGCAGCAAGTGTATGGGAGTGGAAGAAGAGATACTGAAATCCTGCAGAATCTCCAGCCGAGCATCTGATGGCTCTGAACTGCTGTCTGTCTTGATTCTTTATTTCCCTCGGACCGTAAAATGGGGCATATTAATAATCTTTTATGTCGAAAGAGAGTTTATGAAGCTAAATGTAATAATGCTTGCAATGTGATTAGGGATCTTTGAAGGAAAAGTGCTATAGATAACAGGAGTGTAAGTACAGATACATGTCCTTCTCAGCCAGAAAATGCTGGGAAGCAGGTGGCAGGCAGAGAGACCCCTCAGGAAAGGTCCCATTAACTGCCATGGTGTGTACTCTCAAGTCTCCATCAGTCTGCCTCAGTCACACAGACAACAGAAGCCTTCTCCTTAGTTGTTTGTTTATTTTTTCTTACTGTATTTACTTTCAGGGATAAAAATTTAGTGCTTAGTTACCTCCTGCCATCTGCTTCTCGAGTTTGCTATATCCCACCTCAGCTCCATGCCAAAATGAGATATCCAATTGAATGAGACTGTTAAAAGTTAACTCTTCCATCCCAAATTAATGCAAAACAGTGAAGTATGGTGCCTCCATGTATATCAGAACTAGAGTGGACTTCTCTTTGTCCTCCTGTCATGAAAAATAAAATGGAGGCTGGCAAGGACGGCAGGAAGAGTCCGGTCCTTTGTGTTTCCTTAAGTAAAATTATTCTCTGGAGAAGGCAGCGCAGGAGTAAACTTCTCTGTGTGTCAGGAGGCTTTAGTGACAAGAGCTGCTATTATCTCCATCAAACAGGCACAGCCTCGAGTGATTGTGGTAAGCAAGAAAGAGGAACGTTGTTTTTTCTCAGTGCTGGAAAGCAGAAAAAAAAAATATTTGCCAGATTGCAAAGAGTTCCGAAAAGGTATCCAGCCTCTCTGGCTGAATTAACCACAAGAATAACCTGCTTTTCCGTGGACCTCTGCTGCTCTCTAACGGTGCCTTAAAGGATTCTCAGCACAAAGTTTACAGGCTCTTCCTGTAGTCGTTTTGTGAAAACTTTTAATGCAAACAAAAAAAAACATTCACGAGGTCCTGAAGAGATGTTATCAGGACAGGTAACCCACAGCTCAGGTAGCTACAGCTGCAGCCACAGCCTGGATATTTTGTGTGGTGGGAATGACAGTAAAGCAGAGCCAACACACAGAAAGGTTTGGAGCATATTTTAGAAACGGTAATTGCATTAGTCCGGAAGGTAGCAAACCTCCGAGAAACACCAATTTTCACAGCTTTGTATAAATTGAATGTACAAAATTATTATTCGTGAGTACTACTATTTTGATGAAAAATATTAGCACTGGATTAACTGTATGCAGTTAACAGACACTGAGTTTGCACGTATTGCTCCTGGGACATAAACATTTCTTTTGGCACTCTGTGTCCCCATCTCCTGCTACAGCACCAGCAGCTGCCACGGCTTGCCCAGGCCCCAGGCTTCGCTCCTGAGGCAGCTGGCCCACGCGTGGACCGTTCTGGCATGGAACTGGCCACCGCTTGTCCGCCAGCCCCCAGGCAGGAGGCTGGCCAGCCTGCCGGGCACCGGCCGGGGCAGGGCTGAGGCCAAGGCCTCTCCGATGGACCCAAACCCGCCTGACTTTGATGGGAAGGCTCGCTCGGGGCCTTCGGGTGGGAGCGGTCGCCCCCCATGTCGGAATGAGGGGGAGGAAAATAAAATACCAGAACTGGCAGGGGCTGCCCAAGCGCAGGTTCCCCCCTCCCCCCACAGGCCCTGAGGAGGGGCCCAGGCCGCAGACAGGCCTCCCGCCGGCTGCCAGCGCCGCCGCCCGCACACGGGCACAGAGCGGCCGGGCCGGGCGAAGGGCGCGGTGCGGGGCCGGCGAGGGGGCGGGAGATGGCGCCTGGCCGGCCGAGCGCGGCGGGTAATGGCGGCGCGGCGCTGAGGGGAGGGCAGCGGCCGCCCTGCGCCATCTCCCCGCGCCGCGGCCCGGCGCAGGGCGGGGGGAGGCGCCGCTTCCGCCGCGGCGGGGCGGGCCTGGCCGGGCAGCGGCGGCGCGGCGGGGCCCGGCGCGGGTAGGGGCGCCGGCGGCCTGTGCTGGGCCTCGGCCCGGGGCTGGTGCCGCCCTCGGGAAGCGCCGGGGCCTGCGGGGCCGGGGGTGGGAAGCGGGGCCCGGGGGTCGCCCCTCGGTGCCGGCCACCGGGAGGGCACGGCGGCCCGGGCCGGGGGGCGGCCCGCTCCGCAGGTGCCGTCGCTGTTAAACACGATTATCACGGAGCCCTGTAAATGGCAGCTGGTGCTGAGGGGGGTGCAGGCCGGTGCTGCGGGGTGGCTGAATTCCCCCCTCTCCAGTCGGGGGTGTGCGGTGCCGACCCTTGTTCCTGCACAGACATACACCTCCGGATGCTTTTGTGCCCTGAAATTAAGTTAACCCCGGGTATTTGGTGTGGAGAGAAGGATTTGGGCTTTTTATAGCCTGTCACCTGTGTTTGTAACCTTACTTTGTTATTACTGTTGTGTTCTTGCTACTTTATCAGCAGCGATGGAAGCGAGGCCCATCGTGACATCCAAGCAGCGAGAGGAGGTGGTCCACGGGGTCCCGACGGAGGTGGTGTGCACGGCGTTCTCCAACTCCGTCCTCGTGGTGGTCACGCAGTACGGCAAGATGGGGACAATCGTCTACGTGGACCCCAACACGGTCGGTGACAACGTGGGCAGGCCCTCACTTACCACAAAGGTGCTACTGGGCAAGGATGAGGTGAGAGTGGATCTACAGTGCACTGGCAGCAAGGATAAGGGGAAAATGTAGTAGGTGGGGGTGTGCAAGTTGCCAGGGAGCTGATGAATCACAGCAGTTAAGCAGTGTTTGTACAGTGGTAAGATTAATTTTAAAATCTCTTCTGAGGAAGAGGGGTTCATCGGAAAAGTATGTGTGCTCATCTGCTCTTTGACTTAACAAAAGTTGAACTAACTGTGAGTGGCTTGGGGATCTGTTATTTTGTGTCCTACAGGATATGGATCGCTTTGCCATGTTTATGGAAGGTTTGATAAAGTTCATGTTGGTTTAAGAGTTGCAAGATCAAACACAGCCTTTGATAACCTTTTTGGGGGTTTCTGTTACAGTGAGTTTGTTTTGCTTTTCAAGTTTCTTTTCTCACCCCCATCCTATCTATGCCAGCCCCATAATGGACTTTAGTTGCCCTCTCCCAAGTGTGCCTGCCAGCACCTTCCCTTGATAAAATTTAATTTGCTTTGCTTCAACAAAATAAGTTTTTATCAACCATTTCACAGAGCTGGCGAGAAGGCAGAAGAAAAGGTGTTTCACAAAGGGTAAGCTAGTCAAGCATTAAAACAAAGTTACAGAGCTACAAGATTATAAGGCTTTCCATCAGGGTTGGAGCTATCAAATATTACTTGCTAACCTTAACTAGAAAATCTCTAGCAACAGAAGTTCCTGATTCTATCTGCAGCTTCCTCTTATGGAGTTCTTGTTCTTCAGCAGTGGCCTTCCTTTTCTGGACAGGAGATGCTTTGCTTTCCCTGGTGTGATACCTGCTAAGGCTGACCACATCCACCCCCAGGCTGGTTTTGTGTTTTATTTGGAAATGGGAAGTGCCTTTGTTTACTTTGTTACATAGTATTTTTAAATCATTTTACCAACTCACTCAATCTAAACTTTAAGAAAACGCTTTTACTAGGTTGCTGCCTTCCTGTTTGTCACCGTTAACATCCCTGTTTGGGATGGTGCACATTTCCAAACCTAACTGGTAGCTAAAATCAAGCAAACTCATCCTTCTGATAAATGCATAACTGTGGATGTAAATACAACCTAGATGAGCTGAATGGTTCAAAGCTGCACCAGGGGAGGTTTAGACTGGACATTAGGAAGCATTTCTTTACCAAGAGGGTGGTTAAACACAGGAACAGGCTTCCTAAAGAGGTGGTCGATGCCCCAAGCCTGTCAGTGTTCAAAAGGCGTTTGGACAATGCCCTTAACAACATGTTTTAACTTGTTCAGCCCTGAATTGGTTAGGCAGTTGGACTAAATGGTCATTGTAGGTCCCTTCCAACTGAAGTAGCCTGTGCTATTCTATTCTAGTTTATTATTGTTAAAGAAACCTTATTAACAAGATTATATCCCTTTTCTTCACTCCTTCAGCCTCACTACTTATTTCTGGTTTTCATTATTCTATTAAAATTACAAACAACATGTCTTTTACACATGGCGTGCAAAAACTGTGTATACAATACCAGTTTGGGGTGTCTAGGAATTGCAGAAATAACAGTTTTTTTCCAGAGCTTGTCAGCGGAACATACCCTCTTCAGCAACAAGTTTTTAAAAGAATGTTGTACTTGGAGCCTTCTTCAGAAAGCTGGCTATGATTGAAATAGAGGCATTTTGATCCATGGCATTTCATATAATTTGATATTTGGTGACGTAGTTTGGGTGGGAGGATTAGTGGAAGGAAAGATTCTCCCAAGTTTTCCAAACCAGTGCAAAAGTCGATACAAGTGCAGCTCCAGTTAAGTTGTTTCAGGGTGGTTTGGGTGGCTGTCACTCATGGATCCAAACTCTTTCCTTTTGAGCTAGTTAAGAAAGTGCTTTCCAAAGTTCCCTGTACCATGGCTTGGCTATGCTGACCAGCCAAACTGCCTGTCTGTTCCCAATCACATTTGAACAGCTCAGCAAGCTGCACGCTCACTCCAAGTCCAGTACCGACAGGTTCTTGATGTTCTCTGTGTCTTTGCAGGACTCTTCCTCTCCTAACAGCTGTGGAAGGGCTCTCCCAGCTGTAAGAGTGTACATCTATATACCTTTGCTTTTCAGCCCCTTGTTCATGTTTGTGCCAAAAACCTGGTGGCGTTTGTGTCTCAGGAAGCTGGGAACAAACCTGTTCTTCTCGCCATGGCTTTAAAGGACAAGACCATGGAAGGAATACAAGCTCTACGGGAAGTGATCCGAAGTTGCCAAGTGTGGTAAAGTTGTGCCATCTGGATTCAAGGAAATGATCTTGAGTCCATGACTCATCACCACCTATTTGAAAGGACAAGAAATGAAAATGATGGAATGTCTTTGTGTTGCTTTTGGATGAACCGAGGAATTTTGTTAATTTTTCTCTACTGTGTAGAATACTTGAGGGTTTTGTTACTGTGACAGGTTTGCAGTCCATATAGTCAGTGATGAGACAAGAACAACTGTCTCTACATACAAGAGAAGTATTATTTTTATCACATTGGGTGGGATGTGGATTTGGGAAGCAGCACGGCTCTGCGTTTGTGTCCTGAGGAGCGATAGATGCCAAGCTCTGTAGCTACGCTGTACCGCAAAGGGGAACACCCAGTGCAGAGTGAATAAAAGAAACATTGGCTAATCTAATTTTACCTGTTTTCTTTTTTGCTCTCTGAAGATCACTTCAACTGAAATACAAACCCCAGTGACAAATCAACAGTTGTATAATAGGAAAGATTTTCTTTCTGTTTTTTAAGGAAATAAGTCCTATATCACCGCTTTGTCCTTATGTCAGACCCTTTCCTGATGTAGTCTGAATCCATGGCTTCTACTTGCGCGCTGGTTTTAAAGAGAGGCAGATAATTATGCTCTGCAAATTTCATGAAAGCTGACATCAGGGTGGAAGACGAAAAACCAAAGTAGTGAAAAAAAGACAAAATAACAGCTGGTTATGGATTACATGGTACCAGTACATTGGGGAGGCAGCACATACATAGGTTGGACTACCTGCAACAAGCTGGCACTTCCCTGAAGCACCTGTTGTAGGAGATATGGGGAGAGAAGGGTTTGGGGGGTTACACAGGGGTGTTTCTCCCGAGTTGATGCAATACTTAATAGCCAAACCGTTGCCATTTGCTTGGAAAGCATACTTGGTTTTACCTCTTCTTGTAAAAATACCACCAAGTAGAAATTTTCAGAGAGCAAGCTGTTACACACCTCTGTCACTTACACACTTGACAGAGCAGAGGCCAGGGCTTGGGCTCGGGGCAGGGAGGACCTGTGCTGCGTTAGGACCTGTTGGTACAGCAGAATTGGTACAGAGCCTGTGCCTGCCCCATGTAGATCCAGCTGCTGGGTCATTTCTGGTGCTAAAAAAATCCCCTAAAAGTAGAAAAGCAGAAAATGGATTTCGAAAGGACTCTTTCCTCTGAAGTAAGGGTTATTTACAGTATTTAAGGGATTATGAGAAATGAAACTATTTTTTAAAAGTACATTCAAAACACTGCGGGCTTGCAGCTGCCCTTGACAAGAAATCTCATCTAAAAATAATTTTCCAAACCGTGCTTCCAAGAATCAAAGATTTGCATCTGTCAGAACTCCAAATTTTCCCTCTTTTACATCTTTTACATTTCTTTTTTTAAATTTTTTTATTATTATTATTTTTTGTCTAGAAGGGCCGAGAGGCATGTGGAATTTGTTAACGTCAGTCTTGGTTTGCTAGTAGGGATTCTTTCCTTACACAAAATTCAATGTATTTCCCAAATCCTGCTGCTCTTACGGTGTGCATAGCTCCAGCAACTTGTAGAAACCATACATTAATTAGCAAATTGAATGTAAATTGCATCTTCCTCTGTGGTGATACAGTGGCATACCACCGCTGTGTCCTGAAGACCTGAGTTACTACCTAAAAGGCAATTGTGAGTTAACCACCTTGATGTCCTGGCCCTGTGTGCCATTGGGTCTGTACGGGATAGTGGGTAAAGAAAGGACATGGAGATCTCTCCGATGTGATGTGGGAGCCAGGACAGACTTACCCTGCTGCGTTTCCACGGGCAATAAATTAGACCACGAGCAATTGGTCCTTCGACTTTGCTCCTCTCTGCTCTGCAGTAAACTAGGGGAACGGCCTGCCTCAAAGAACAGGCACAAGCCTGCCGCTGCCACCAGCTGCCTGCCTTTTTGTCGTCACTGTCCTCCAGGTAAGGATTAATTCCCATTTGCGAGAAAACCTGCCTTTGCCACCCAGGCAGAGCTCTGGCCCACGGCTGCAGGACAAGTGCCCGGCTGGGGGCAGTGGCATAGGGCTGCGCCCTGGCTTTCCATCTGTGTTTGCTTTCCGGGCGTGGGTGCCAAGCGCGCCGGACTGGAAAGGTGAGTTGGGGAGTTTTTCCGAGGGAGGCAAAGGCCGACCTGCTGCTCCAGCTGCCGGGCCGGGGAGCAGCCAGGGTGAGCGGGGCGCTGGCAGGGCCCGCTGCCAGCGGGCGGGCAGGGCTGGGAGGGTGCCCGGAGGAGGAGTCCCCCACAGGTGCAGGTGGAGGAGGGCGCAGGGGATGCGGAGGCAGGTGCACGGCAGCCAGACCCGCTCCGGGAGGAGCCCCGCAGGGTGAGTGGGGCCCTGGGGGGCACACAGCAGCCGGGGGTACCCCCCAACAGAGCAGAGTGGGTCCTGAGCACCCCGGGGAGTTGCTGGAGGGGCAGAGCCTGCTGGAAGAGCCCTGTGTGTGTGTCACCCGCTCCTCCAGACAGGCTTTAAGGAGGGCTTGACGCTGCCCTGACTCGATTTATAGCTATGCGCTGTGTAGGTCCTTCCTCCTGGGTGGCCTGGGGTTGGTATGGAGAGGCTGAGCAGGTAGATAACGCCGAGCCCTGGCTTTATCTGCTGAAAGCAATCAGGAGCAAAGGCATGTCTCCGGCACTGGCAGGGCTGAACCTGGATGCGCCCCTGCCCAGGGTGGGGGCCAGCGATCCCTCCCCCCTTACCTAGGCACACAGCCAGCACTGCAGCGGTACTAGTGGGGGCTGCTGGAGCTCACCTTTCCTTTCTGACTGCTCCAGCCCCACGGGGGCTGCCATCGAGGTAGGGATCTGTCCTGGGTGCTCTGGGACACCGGGAGGGATACGAGCTGGGAGTTGAGGCTCTGGCAGCCTGCGTATGGAGGGGAATCCTTGGCAAAGTGAAAAGCCCTGTTTGCAGGTGGCCTGCCTTTAACATAGGTTTCACTGCTCAGTTGATCTGCTTAGTGCTCACTTAGCAGCTCTAATACCCCAGGCAGTGAGCATAACAGGTAGATGCTGCGTGGCAGGTACCTGCAAGGTGTCTGAAAACTGCCAGACTGGATGTGGCACTGGTGCAGTCCTATTGAGGAGCTGAATTTTGCAGCTAATACTGTTCTCTGTGTCTCCTCGCTGCCTTTGTTTTGGAAGCAAATGGCCCTCTAACTGCATTGAATTGCCCGGCTACCTTGCACAGCCGGGATCTAATTACCTCTGGAGCTGGGAGCCCTGTCTCCGAGTGGCACCGAGCCTTTTGTTTTTAATGACTTGCTCCGGCCGTGTTCAGAGTGTGACAATGTGGGGGAGCCTGCCAGGACCAGCTGCTGGTGCCACCGTGCTTGTACTGCAATGGCTGGGAAAGCTAATGGGAGTTGGGATGTCTTGGGCCAAGCATCTGTGGCACAGCACTGCGTTGAAAACAGAATAAATGGGTCTAGTGATGAGCACAGCTCACTGCCATGTCCTGGGAAACGAGCTGGATCACGTCCTTCCCTATTGTGAAGCTCTGGCAGAGGGAAAGTCTGGCCAAATGCAGCCTTATGGCCCCAACCAGCAGCAGGGCAGCCCCTAAAAAGACTGAGGAGTTATGGGGAATGGGGGACAGCCAGGCTTTCACCTCCCTCCCTGTGCCACAAGCTATCTCCGTCCTCCTGTTAATGTTTACAAGGCAGGTCTGGTGGTGGTGTGGTCTATCCAAAGACCAGATCCCTCCCCGGCTCTCCCTGGGATCCTTCCTCCTGCTGGCTGGGGCAGGGCCGTGGGATGGTCACAGGGA
Organism: Falco naumanni; assembly: GCF_017639655.2. NCBI lineage: Eukaryota > Metazoa > Chordata > Aves > Falconiformes > Falconidae > Falco > Falco naumanni. Next base: position 82,313,609 of record NC_054057.1, on the reverse strand, counting down.
GGAAAAACCCAGCTCTGCTGCCTCTGTAACACTATCGGCCCATTTCTCCAGCCATCTCCAGCTCCACTTCCCCACTCACAGGCGCAGGTACGCTGGGGTGAGCTCCTGGGACCTGGCCAGCACGCTGCTGCCCTGGGCATCTCCGCTTACAGGCGGCTCCTGCCAGGCGGAGGGGGGGAGGAAAGTATTTTTAGGTCTGTTGATCTGACACCAGCTGAGTTTCCTCTCCTGTGAGGTTGGGGTTCGGCAAGAGGGCAGGAGAGGAAGCAGCAGGGCGAGCTCTTGCTTTGGTTTGTTTTCTGTGTTTAGTTGGACTGAGGTCATTCCCTACCACTCTTATCTGTGGCAGATATTTTCTTGCCTCTCACCAGTTCATTGCTTACAGTTTTACCCCCAGGCGATAGTTACCCAGCAGCTAACATCTTTGTTTATTAACAGTGCACAAAGAAGCATCTATATTGTTAGAGCTCTGCTCACAGGTTGTTGGGGTTTCTTTTAAACCGCTATTGTTATACTTGGGGGAAAAAGCAGTTTTCCATAGATTAGCAGAAAGAGAGGCCAAACATAGCAGTTTATGCATCTGTTGGCCTTGAGATATGAAGCTGCCCCATAAATAAGAACATAATATGGTTGGTCCTTGCTGTCTGGAGCCACAGGGTACACGGTGTTCATATGCCCTGGCCACCCTCTGCGCTGGGAATGCTCAGTGCCTTGAGGCAAATAGCCTTGGGGAAGACAGACCTGCCAGGGAGATGCTGGAGCACTTCAGCATCCTCAAAGGGAAGCAGCTCTGCCTTCGACATGGCAGGCTGGCTCCCTTGTGGTTAATTTGGGTGCAGGAGGGACCGCTGGCTGCCCTTCAGGTCTTGGGGTTGGTATTGCTGGCTTACCAAGACCGCTCCGATCCCAAAATGGATGAGGCTGGCCAAAATGCCAAACATCTGGCTTCCTGAGCAGCCTTGGGCTTTGCCCCAGCAGGCGATGCATGACAAAACAAGCCAAATCTGGGAGGAACCACAGGGATCCCAGTGTTTTCTGGGCTCCCAAGGAGGACCCTTCATTGTCCTGATGGCTCGTTAATAAGGGACTCATTATCATGGGTGAAGGATGTGTTTAACCCTTAAGTCTGTGGGTCCTGATGGAAAAGGGTCCTGAGCCACAAGTGTGGACTCACAGGGGCACAAATGTAGGCAGGTCTTTCCCTGGCAAACAGGATAGTGATCCCTGAGAAATCAAGGAGCAAGGCTGGGAAGGAGAAGTGTTTTGGGGGACACAGGGACTGCATACAGCTCCTCGGAGAAAAGAGGGTCTGCTCTTGAAGGATGTTTGCATTTTCCTACTGGCAGAAGCAAACCCAACCATAGTGAATAGGCCGGTTTGGGTGAGGGACACCCTGGGAAAACCCTGGGGAGGAGATAAACCTCACAGGAGGTTTGTCTACACTGTGTGGGCTGTGAAATCTGCTGGGACCTTCCCCTTTACCAGCTTACCTTGGTCCTGCCTTCCTGCACCACTCCCCTTGTCTCTCCCTGTCTGCAGATGAGTAATGTCACACATGTCTTGCCCTCTCATGAGTCGCCCGGCACCCAGGGGTCCAGCACAGTGGATGAGCAGGCCTCAGCACCCTCATCCCCAGCCCTTGCCCTGCTCACGGCTGCGCACAACGATTCCCAGCATGACCAGCAGCTTTTTCTGACCACAACGGCGGCACAGGTCATCTCCGGCATCTTTGTGTGGTCAGCACTCATCATCACCTTCCACCAGGTACGGGCTGGAGCGCAGGCAGGGCTCAGTGCTGGGGTTCACGCAAAGACAAAATGATTGATTGGCCCCAGGTTCACCGCAAATCACTCAGCTCTGGATAAATATTTCCTCCTGTTGCTGCCCAGAGGCGATATCTTCATGTCAGGAGCCTGGTGCTGGCAGTTCGGGATGGTGGACTTTGCCCACTCTCTCCCCAGGTGGCTGCCAGAGCTGGGAGAGGCTGCAGGGCATCAGCAGTGCCCAGAGGCAACACCCAGCGGGGTTTCTCGTCTGGCACCCCCAGGGTCTGTGTCTTTGGGGTGCACACCACCAGCTGCTTTGAAACATACTGCCAATGGGCATGGGTTTGGGTGCTGAGCGGATCCCTGCTGCTGAAGGCAGCTCTGGGGCGAGCTGGTACCTCCGAGCACTGGGACAGGGCTGCACGAGAGCTGGCATGGAGGAGGGCATGCTCCTCACACAGCCCTGGGGAAGGGACCTAATTTCCACGTTTTTGTGGAACTGGGGACTGGGATGGAGCCTGTTTCACGTGTCTGTTCACGACCATGGGCCTCTGGTGGAAAGCTGGAAGTGCTCTCACCCCCGGGAGGAGGACTGAGATGGGACGAGCCTCCCGCCCTGTGGGCTGGGGGTACCTCCCGTTCCCCTCCTGACCAGTGATAGCTACAGCTCTGCACACTGGGCACTTTGCAGATCTACACACACCTGAGGAATTACACTGTCCCCAAGGAGCAGCGCTACATCATCCGCATCCTCTTCATCGTGCCCGTCTATGCCTTTGACTCCTGGCTCAGCCTCCTCCTCCTCGGAAGCCACCAGTACTACGTCTACTTCGACTCGGTGCGCGACTGCTATGAAGGTGAGTGCAGCCTCTCCTTGGCAGGGAGGCTGATGGCAAAGCAGGGCTCTCATCTCACTGACCTGTCTCTGGAGCATCCTGGATTGCGCAGAGTGGCAAATCTCCATCTCTTTCACTTCTCACTCTCCCTTCCTCTGTGCAGAGGTTTTCCCCTTCTTTCTCCATCAGCAGCAGGAGGGGATAAACCCATGGGCAGACACGAGCTGGTGCCTTTCTGATGCCTGCCTGCAGCTTTAGAGGGACCCCAGCATCATGCTCCTGAGGAAAAAGGTTTTCTGGCTGCCTTTGGGGTGGAAATGCAGCTTCTCTAAAGCAGAAGGTAGACATACCTAAGAAATGGGAGAGCTGAGGTGTTTTGAGGTGCAGGGGAAGCTCATCAGAGTTGAGGCTGCTCTTCCACCTTGTTGCTCTCCCCCTGGGGAACGGAGGGGTGTGAGCATGTGTATTACTTCAGGTCTGGAGTATAGGAAAAATAAGTGATGGGAATGTCCAAGAAAACTGTTGAGGATCTGCTCCTTGCTGGCCACCAGCCGCTTGTGCTGCCCCTTAGCAATTCTGAGGTCCTTCCACACAGATGCTGCTAGCCATTGCACTCCTGCCTGGGCTTTTTTGGGGGTGTGGGGGCCAGCTCCACAAGTGCTGCTGGGACATCCAAGTGCTGCCACATGCATGTATGGACTCTGTGCGTATGGAGATGCTGCTGCGTCTGCAACAAACCCTGTGCACATGGGGCGGTGCTTCTGACTCCGCTTGGAAGTCAGGTGGATTTGACCTGCTGCTCCCCTCACGGGGCTCCCAACCCACCAGTGTACCAAATCCTGATGTGGTGCTGGGGTGGATGAGAGAACATGTGAGCAGGAAGGAGTGTGAAATGTAACAACCCTCTCCTGGATCTCTATCAGCCCTGCTGATTGTGTCTGCCCTTGCCTTGCCAGCTTTTGTGATTTACAGCTTCTTGAGCCTGTGCTTTGAGTACCTCGGAGGGGAGAGCACCATCATGACAGAGATCCGAGGGAAGCCCATTGCGTAAGTCCCAGCATCCCACGAGTTCCTCAGCCCTCCACCCGCTTTCCCCATCCAGCAGCCCTCACAACATCTCCTCGGCTTCTGCTTCCAGGTCCAGCTGCTTTTATGGGACCTGCTGCCTTCAGGGTATGTCCTACTCCATCGGGTTCCTGCGCTTCTGCAAGCAGGTGGGTGCCCACCGGGGTGCACCAGCTCCGCTCCCCTCCAATACGGGCTCTCTGGGTGGCAGGTCCCTTCCCTGCTGCCCTGCCGAGAAGGCTCTGCTTCGTCGCTCTCCCAAGATGCTCTTTTTGGGTTTGTTTTTTCCTCCGAGGGAGGCAGCTCACCCAGCTCGCCGGCACCTGGCCAGCAGCAGGGCGCCAGGCTCGCTGTCCTTGCCTCTGACTCACTGCTGAGTCAGGGTCTCCTCCCACTGCAGAGCTGAGATTGCCATCTCTGTCCAGCCCCAGGTTAGCCTGGACGGCTCTCGGCTCTCCAGGGCTGCACTGTGGGCTGAATCTGGCACTGCTCTGTCCCCAGGCCACCCAGTCCCCCCCCCTCCAAGCGGCTACGCTGCTTTTCAGGAGCTGCCTTGCGGGAGCCCTGCTCCCCTCCCGCCTGCAGACCCTGAGCTGGTTCCTATCTCATCCTGCAGCATTCTCCACTCCCGTCACGGAGAACTGCTCTGTCCTCTGTCTCTGTCCCAGGAGCAGAGAGGACTCATGCGGCAGGGCTGGGGCTGGCAGGCGCTGCGGGGGTCGGTGGGTACCCCTGCTGCCCAGGGTACCCCGTGTCTCTCCCCTGTGCAGGCCACGCTGCAGTTCTGCGTCGTGAAACCCCTCATGGCAGTCATCACCATCGTCCTGCAGGCGTTTGGGAAGTACCACGACGGGGACTTCAAGTGAGGACGCTGGGTCACGTTGGGGAGGGTGAAGGGGACAGGACAGGTCCCTGCTCCATCACAAGGGACAGGGTGTCCTGCCAGCCCCCCGCCCCAGGGAGCTGCACCACGGGTGGTGAGGGCACAGAGAGCCCAAAGCACCGGGGAATGGAGACTCACTGGCCCCCAATAAGAAAGAGATGAAACTCCTGTGAGCCATAAGGTCCCACCAACAGAGAAAAGCTGAGAGTGGCCCCCTGCTCCCCCATTTCTCCCTGCCTCTCCTTCCCCTCCTGAGCTGTGCTCTCCCCCACGACAAAGCTATGCACTTCTCCCCTCCCCATTTCATCCTTCTTTGCTTCCTGTTGCACTTGCTTCGCTTCCCACAGCCCAGGGCAGCAGCTCTCTCTCTTCCCACAGTGTCCGAAGCGGCTACCTCTACATCACCATAATCTACAACTTCTCCGTCAGCCTGGCACTTTATGCCCTCTTCCTCTTCTACTTCGCCACCATGGACCTGCTGCGCCCATTTAAACCAGTCCTCAAGTTCATCACCATCAAGGCAGTCATCTTCCTCTCCTTCTGGCAAGGTGGGTCCCACCACAGATGCCCAGTGCTCCTCCTCCCATAGCCCCACCTGACCCAGGGATGCAGGACCAGAGCTGATCCCTCTCCCTTCCTCTGCACAGGGACACTGCTGGCAATCCTGGAAAAATGTGGGGTGATCCCTGAAGTTCAGATCATTGATGGGAAGGAGGTGGGAGCTGGGACAGTGGCTGCTGGCTACCAGAACTTCATCATCTGCATTGAGATGCTCTTTGCATCCATTGCCCTGCGCTACGCATTCACTTGCCAGGTGTACAGAGAGAAGAAAGAAAACTCAGCAGGTAACTTTTCCTCTCCTCTTCCTTCCTTCATCGGTGACTGAGGAAAGAGGAGACTCACACACACACCCTCCCCCTTATAGCATTACCAATGGGATGCTAAAAACCACCAGAGGAATTTCCTTCTCCAGTGCTCTGTGAGTTCCTTCTGCCTTTTCCCTCATGATACCCACAAGCCATAGCGAGTGGATAGGAAGAGGGACTTCTGTGTGGATGGGCAGAATTAGGGCATTTTGGTATTACAGCACATGCTGCTGGAGACAATCCATCCTCTTTGAAACAGAGCTGGGGTTGCCTTCCTTCTCCTAGGAACTCGTCACCGCAAGCTGACGTGTCCCACAATGAGCCCCTGATCTTGAATTTCTAAGGAAAAGTGTCACTCCAGTCTCAGAGTGCTTGGTTTCATGTCTGTCTGATGTCCCATCACCCTCCGACTCCTTCTTTTTCAGCAAACCTTGCCCCGATGCAGAGCATCTCAAGCGGGCTGAAGGAGACCATAAGCCCCCAGGACATCGTGCAGGATGCGATCCACAACTTCTCGCCCACATACCAGCAGTACATCCAGCAGTCAATGCAGGAGGCAGAGCACAAAGCACCAGGGGAGAATGGGCATGTAGCCTCCAAGACACATGGACCGAGCAGCAGAAAGAGCAAAAACATTGAGAAGAGAGTGCTGATCCCGTCTGATGAGGAGCTGTAGGAGACACTGGAGAGGACAGTGACACTGGAGAGGTTTAAACCCATGCAAATGGGAGGTGTCTCAAGGCTGAGATAACCTGGTCTAATCAGAGTATGAAGAAGCCAGGAACTCTACCCAATAAGCCAGTTCCTTGAAGGGAAGATGCAATAACCCAGGGAAAGGTTAAAACAAACAGTGCCAGCTTCTGCTGTCCCATCTCTACTGGTGTTAAGGATGGGGCTGTCTTTGCTTCTGCAACTAAGCAGCCCTGCGTTGCTGCCCAATGCTTGTGTCTCTGTGCCAGCCCCATGCCCACGCTGGGGGATGCCAGGCGGGAGGGGGGGGCAGGCTGCAGGACAGACCAGCCACCCTCACCCTCCTCTTACCTCCAAGCAGTGCTGAGGCCTGAGAGGAATGCTTTTCTCAGCACAGTTCTGCTCTAGTTTCTCCTGATTTGAGTAAAAATTGATCTCCAAGGGCCCCGTGGAGAAAACCGGCCCAGGAAGGTGACTTCACTTCACCTCAAAACCCGGTAACGGTTGAAAGACGTCATTCTTTATTTTTACATCTTTTCCCCCTCTCCTTCTCCCAGAAAAGCCTACTGAGTTGCGCAGAAGACCTTTACCAGGGAGGAAGAGAAGTCATCTTCTTCTCCTTCCAGATGGAGATGCAGCTGCCTGCGTAACTCCCCTGGGGATCTGCGGTGGGACCTCGCTCCGGACTAATGCGGGGTCTTGCAGCTGCATTTCTGAGAGCTGCCTGTGACAGAAGTGCTTGTTTATGTCTAAACCAGCTTATCTCAGAATGGATCAGAAGTTAAAAGGGATTCCAGCTTCCTTATCAGAGTCTTTATTAGGGAACCAGACTGTGACTGGTGGTGGTAGGAATGCGCTTACTGGGAACTGTGTGTTCCTCCTAACCCTTCACTATTTACCGTCCCTGGGCTTTGCCCAACCTGTGGGAAGACAGGCGGGAGCTGCGCCCAGCTGGGTGATGGTGGTGGGGATAGGGACGCTGGGGGATGCTGTTGCTCAGAGCAGGACTGCTGGTGCAGGCAGACAGGGCATGGGAGGATTCTCCCCATATCAGCGATGGACAGTGCACATCCTTCTGTTAACTTCCTCTCTTCCTCCTCCCCAATTTTTAGTCCAATTTCTATTCCCTTGTTAATCAGAAGATCCCTGGGAACTTACTTTGGCACCGGCTGGGCTGTTGTTTGAGGGTGGAAGCTGGGTAGTGGAAGGACGAGGGCAAGTCTGCAACCTCAGATTTGCAGTCATTTGGCAAACCAACCAATGGATAAGGCTTAGAGCTGTTTTACACACAACTCCTAGCGTCTTGGGTTTTTTCCTCTGCTCTTAAGCTGCAAAATGTAAATCACAATGTGAAATTATTTTATTTATGAGGGTTTTTTCTAATAAACAGCAGTTTCTACCAGGGAGTGAGCAAGTGTTTTCACTTAGCTCAGCAAGCAGAGTCCACGATCTGCCTGTTCCTGCTCTAATGCTGATGCTCTTAAGCTCAACGTCCTCTCTGCCCCTCAATGCTGGCCCAGCAGAAATACCTGCACACGCAGCATCCTGCACATTTTGGCATTCCACAGGATTTGTGCTCATCTTTTTCCCTTCACAAAGAGTGTGCGTGTCCGCCGCTTCCTCTCCTTGCACTGCACCTCTTCCAACCTTTGCCTGGGCTGTGGATGCAGCAGTTCAGAGCTGCTGGATCTGCTGTAGCCGAACCAAACCCAGACTCCAGCACCACCAAGACAACCTCTATTTATTATTATTGGAGAAGCCTTGCTGTGCTGGAAGCCCGGACTCCACACGAGCAGCCTATAGCTAAGCCAGTCTTGCAAGTCCCTCTGCTCCAAAGCACCACTGCTTATACCTGTTCAGCCGGCGAGACCGCTGCCACTTCTCCTGCGATGAGATCCATAAACAAGAGCCATATGCTCCATGCATCCAGGCATCCATCCAGGGTCTTGCGCATCCTGGGAGCAAGACTGTCCTGCCCACAAAGCGCAGCCTCAGTGCTCAGGGACGAGGCTGCTTGGCTTTGTAACGCAGCCAGCACCGAAGCGGGGACATCTCTGAGCTGAACATCTTGGTCTTCTCCAACCCTCGGGGAAAGGGCCGGCCACAGCTGCAGGAACAGAGGCTGCTCCGGCTCCCGGGGTGAGGACAGACTGCAAAGGTGATGATGGCACATCTGCTGGCGAGCTCGCAGCCGCTGAGATAAAGACTTGCACAAGAACACAGCAAGAAACATAGTTGTACTTCACTGCACAAATGATCGACTCTGGTGCATAATGGGCTGCATTCATTGCTCTTGCCAGCAGGTGCAATTCCCACTGCAGACAGTAACATTTGCCTATTTATGTCAAGCCCTGATTACTGTATTATATGTAAAACAGGTTCTTCTTGCAAGCAAAACAAGGGGGGTGGGGGGGTGGGGGGAATCAGCTGTGACTCATCCAAGTCAACAGCATGATACCAGCCTGAAGGAGCCGTGCTGGGCTGGACACCAGCTGGCTGCTGCACCGTGCAACAGCAGGCAACACTCCTCTCTCCAGCAGGCGCGAGCTTGGCCTCCCGGTCGTCCTTTTTCTTGGAGAAAGGAGAGAGGCAAGAGCTTACAGCTCAGGCTGGGCGCTGTCATGGCCCTCAGGCCGTCACACTGTCAAAACACTTCCACAGGGGACAGAAACACCAACGGTGTCGTAGGCTGGACGAATTCCCCCGCAGACACGGTCCTGTGCTCCTCTGCTAACACATCTCCTCCACCTCTTCAGTAAGGACGCAGGGAACGCTGGCGATGAGCACACGGGTGACCTACACAGGAGCCCGGCTGTGCCTGGAGCCACGCCAGCAGGCAGCTTGGGAGGAACAGGCTTCTCTCGCTGCCAGCAGCAGGCTCTGGTGGTCGGCAGATTTGTTTTCCAGTTGTCGCTCGTCCTCAGGCTTTCCCCAAGGACGAGACGGGGCTGTATCGGTCCTCCCGGTGCTTTTTGGGCTGGTGTCGGGCATGCATCCTGGCGGGGCATGCTCTGCCATCGCATTCACCGGAGCTGGCGCCGACCGCGCTTCCCACCAGCGGAGGGGAAGGAAGGTGGCTGCCGGTGCCGCAGCGGAGCCAGTGCTCTCACACACGGCTGCTTGCCTCACAGCACCCAGTCGGAGGCAGAAAGGCTTTTTTTTGGGTGCTAGCGCCCACCAGCCAGCCCCTGGGTCCAGCTGCTGAGAGGCAGCAGGCTGCCAGACCTGCATCAGAGAGCAGGATCCGTGCTTTTGGAGGCCTGTTGGCAAAGATGTTTCTCCCCCCAGTTCCAGGACCTTCTCCTCCCATAACCATGGTGAAGGTTGTTGCCTCTCACTGCTGCACCTCCACCCGGCCCATTCCCGACACTTTTTTTCCTCCTGAACTAACCCTCCTCCATCCTTCTAATAGACATGGCTGGGCTGGCCCACCTCCCTCTCTCCTGGTCGCCGACCCTCCAGGCAGGAGCTGAAGCAGCTGATGATTTTCTTGCTCAGCACAGTGACTGCAATCGCCCCCCAGGCTTCACCCACATCCCGGCTCAGCCAAGCCTGCCTGACCCCACCTCTGTGCCTAATGACCATCCATTACCTGCTGACACACAAAGCCTTCTCAGCCCTGCTTCTCTCCACTTTGCTCTACCTCTAATTCTGACCTCGGCCAACGCACCCATCTGTCTCCAACCTCTTGCCTCAACCCAGCACATGCCAAGTGTTTTCCTCCTCCTGCTGTCCCCTGAAGAAAAACCACCACTTCCAATGGGGGATTAAAGGTATCACAGCCCCTAGGAGCTCACAGGCACAAGGTACCAGGCTCTTTAAAGCCCAAACAGGTAAAAACAGAAAGATGAAATATGGATGCAAGGGGTCAAAGCAGTTGATTCACAAGCAGTCGCATAGGAAACCAGTGAAGGGACATTGCACAACCCAAAGGAGGAGAAGGGAGCATCTTCTCCAGCACTGTGACCTGTCCCACAGCACAGGGTCTCCAAGCCATGAGTGGCCTTGCACAGCCACCTCTCACCATCATGACTGCAACAGCCTTGCGCTACCATAAATACCCACCGACTATACACAAAGGCACAGCCTGTGTTAGAACAGACAGAGGTGGTCCGAGCGTGGGATCTACCAGACAAGCAGCTTGGACAAGAGCTACCCCTTAAGCATGTTCCAAACACGCCAAGGAAGCTCCACAGCAAGGCTGGGAGATGGGCGAGCTGGCTGTGCCGGGCTGGGTCAGATGCTTGCAAAAGCCCGACAGCAGTCACACTCACCCTAGCCCAGCCTGCCTCCCAAAAAACACATCGCCTGGCCCCAGTGCCACGGCTGGCTGCACGCTGCACCAGGGACAGGCGGGCAAAAAGCCCCCCCCAAGGAACACACTCCACCAAAAAAATCAATTCAAGCTCCAAAACGCTGACCATAGACCAGGGCAAGTCTGAAACCAGAAAATGCTTTATTGGAAAGGTACAAAAAAACCAGTCACTGCAGCTAAATTTACAGCAATAAATTACGTTGTGGCTGTCAAGAGAAAGTAATGGACACATACACAGGGCTATTCGCCTTACAAACAGGAATCCACATTGCTTGGTATATCAATAATTTATTTTATAATAAAAAAGCAGCACAAAAATAAATATTGAAATGAAATTACTGAGTAACCACAGAGGATAGAATGAGCTGGTGATAAAAAACAACTTAAAACAGAAGACTCCTATCATTAAAAAAAATGAAAGCAAGTATCCACCATCTACGGAAACACCCCAGCAGACTGAAATACAGACGAAGGAAAACAAATCCACATTACAAAAGTTTTTTTTGTTTTTGTTTTGTTTCTTTTTTTTTTTTAAATAAAAACAATCATGACAATGAAGTTTAAATGATTTGAGAGAGAAAAAAAAAATGCCACCTTCTCCTCCTCCCCGGGGTCCGAGCCGTCCAGTGGCCTGACCGCCATGGCGCCTGGCCCTGCCACAGCTCACCTCCGCATCAGCTCGCCCGTCCCATCCCTCCCCAGCCGTGTCACCCAGGTCTCTAAGCGTGCGCTTTGCGGTCTCCTCCAGACGGTAGAGTTGGGCAAGAGCAGAGACGCTGACTTGCTTCAAAGGGATCTGGAGCTGCCCTGGAGGGAAAGGTTCCCCACTCCCCATAGAGAGCACAGCAAACACGTCTACACCAACACAGATGTCCCTCCCGGTCCCTGCCCAACGCTTTCGTCTTCTCCTGCCTCCCGCCCAGCCCTCGGTTCTGTCACACTGCAGATGGGGAGCAACCAAAGAAAGGCCAGGCCCAGAGGAGAGGACCCCAGCACCCAAATCCAGAGCCCCCGCTCCTCAGCGGGGCAGGGGAGGGGGGGGACACACAAATTAAGAGGGGCAGAGAAGGGAGCCCCGGCATCCAAACTACTGCAGCAAAGAGACAAGCGAGAGGTACGGCTGCAGGGGAGCGCTGCCCGAGCCGCTCGGGGGACCCCCAGCCCCCCACGCGGTGCTCGCCCTGGGTGTCAGGCTTGCAAGTGCAGGACGGAGAGAAAAAAAAAAAAAGAAGAAAAAAAAAAAGAAAAACAAAACAAAACAAAAAAAACCAACAGAAACAAACCGAACCCCAGAGGAATGCAATGTGACAACCCCAAGCTGGAGGGCCCTCCAAGGTGGAGAAGCTGGGTCTCCAACGCGGTCAACAGCTTTCAGGTCATTCCTCCCTCCACGTTACCTTGCAATTCTGATCCCTCTGTGGAAGTTTAGCCAGGACATTTCATTCCCCTCCAGGTCACCACCCAGGGAGCCCTGGACTGGCAATTTCTTTTAATAAAGATTTACAGTATCAAACTTGGAAAAAAAATTATTTTTTTTTACGAAAAATCTGTACGATAAAATGTATATAATTATATATTTATATATATATTTCTCTCTCTTTAAATATTTCCACGTGGTCCTTATGGATATCCAATATGGATTACCTACCATGGCTATGGTATCAACAGCTTTAACAACACCCAGGCCTCTTGTTCATTATCGAGTGACCAGAGATTTAAGTGCCTACCAGCACTAAACTAGCAATCACTTGGACAAGCCTTTGGCACCCTTCCAAGAACTGGAAAAAAAGAAATACTTGGCTGCAAGGGAAGTGCCACGTAAAGATATGTTTCTCAACTCATTCCAACAGCAAGAAGACCCCATGGAACAAAGTTCGACCTCCGTTCCCCTCGGTGCGACTGGTCTGATTTCCCCGGCGGGGGGTCAAGGGCAGCCAGAGGGTGTTCCTATCTAGCCAGGAATGTTATGGAGCTCTGGAGCTGTTTTAAAGACTGGAAGCATTTGGGCATTTTCAAGTCAACTGGCCTTTTTCATTAAAGTTTTCATTTAAAGCCCCAACAGTGCCAGGAGTCTCCATTTTGCCTGTTTTCAGAGGCACCTGTAAGGTCTGGGAAAGTTTCCAATGTCTGTGAGCTGGAGAACATGAGAGGACCAGGAAATGACAGTAACATCTTTCTCTTCCTCAGCTTCTGCTGTGGGAGTCAATAACTGGTACTGATACACAGGACATTGATCTGCCTGTTCGGAGATAGGGAGGGAGTGGAGGAGAAATGAGGTAACGCTAAGTGTCATCCAAACTCTACGTGTTGGAAAATCACTTGAAGGAAACTCCCTGTTCCCCTCCATAACACGTGGATCTGGCAGGGGTAACGAGCCTTCAGGAAGCGTTTCACTTACACCCTTTCTGGCTCAGTAAGGTCAAGGATGTCGATGTTGAGGACTGAACGAGAACCAAGTCTGAGGTTTCTCTTTTCATTAACCTATTTCACAACGGACCCTCCTGGGAAATCCAGAGACTCCGATGACAAGGTGAAAAAAAAAAGAAAACGCAAGCTAACAACTTCTTCCAAAGACAAGTAGGGCTTCACTAAATTTCAACAAACTTACTGCCATTCAAGGCAAGACCATGCCTCAAACAACAAATTATACTGGGTGTCAGATGCCAGTTCACTGTCCCCTTTGCAACAACAGCGGCACTTGATTATTCTCTTTCAGCCCAAAACACTCATGAATTCTCCGTGATCCTTCTTTTCTGTTCTGGAGCCCAAATCCTCTAAGCTCTTCTCCTCATCTTAAACTTCAGCAATCTCATTCTCTTCTCACCTGTGTGACAACAGGCATCGTCCATTCCACAAGACTCTGATCTGCCCTGCAAAACTCACAGTCCCTTTTCTTTCCTACTTCAAAAAGAAAAAAAAAAAAACCAAAAACAACAACAAAACACACAAACACCAACATAGCTAGTTTGTTTTTTTTTTTTTACAGTGACCTGGAAACATTCGTCTTTTCAGCGCTGCTGCGCAACAGCAGAATCTCTCCCTTCGGCTTCCCACCTCCTGCCCATTGTCAAGCCAGAAATCCCTCTCCCAAACCATTGCTCAGAGCCACACGAACAACTTCTTGACCCCAATTCTTCCATCCCCTACACGCACCCCCCGATTTTCCATCCTGCCCTCCGTGCACCTCTCGGGATAATTCACCCATTCGCCAGAGAAAGCGTCAAGTTTCAGGGTTACATTCACACAGGTTGTCTGAACACTGAGGGTTGTTCACTGTACTCTTTGGATCCCAACTCCAGCACCTGACACGCTACGGAGAGGAAAAGACTCTTCTAGCTCCCATCCAACCTCCCCACAGCCCTTCTGGTCATCAAAGACTGGTGAGCCCAGCTCTCCAGCTAGGATGCTCATTGCTAACCTACCAACACTTTTAGCAAAGAGGAAGCTCTGCAACTTCTCTCCTCCTGTCTGAACGCTATTGCCCTCTAGTTACACTTCAGTGCTTTAAAAACATCTTTCTGAAATACTCTGCACAAACCCCTTCCCGTAGTGCTGATGCCAGCAGAACTGTCCCACCTTCTCACAGCCAGTTCTGCCTCCACCTGGTAATACTTGCAGCATTTTTCCTCCTAGTCTCCCCTTCTCCTCCCCGTCACACAGCTCTTCACAGCATTTACTGTGCCTCCTTCCCTTAAGCTTCAGGGAATCCAGAAAAAAAAAAAAAAAAAAAGCAGCTGCTACTTCAAGACTGCGGATCATTTGGAAGAAATAAAACTGCATAAATATACCCAATTCACAGGCACACCTTAGGGAAGGAGCTATTGGGAAACTTGGGCTTGGAGTAAAGGAGGCTGCAATGTAGTTTTTACAGGCCACACAGGTAATGGGGCATATTAAAATATGTAAAATATATATTTTTCCATATTTTAACAGCATGGATTGAAAACAAAAGGCTATTCCTAATGGGTGTGGTCAGACCCAAGCATTAGTCTCCATTGTCCTCCCGCTCCCATCCACTCATAGCAGGATGAAATCTAATCCAAAAAGCCTATATCCCTGCCCTCGTAATATCAGATGGAAGTGGGGAAGGTAGGGGAGACCTTTCTTACAGGGAGTAGGATGCCTCTAAAGGAAACTTTTTTTCCATACATTCATCTCACGTGATGATTTCTACGGTCCATCTGTTTCCTGGCTCTTGAGCATCATTCACAAAGACTCCGGAGGCTCCTCAGGTATCTTCTCCCAGGTGGAAAGCTGCCCACAGCTGAGAGGGGTTTGGGGAGGCAGGGGAAAGGAGGAAGCAGATCTTGCAATTTGTACTGCAGATAGAGCTCAAATCCTGGACACGAGAGGTTGATGGAGCCACCGAGTCCAGACAGAAGCAGCCAGTGAAGTTCCCTTTGTAGGTTTGGGGTGGGGGTTTTTTTCTTTTCTTTTTTTTCCTATTTTTTGCACTTTTGGAAGAGAATTGTTAAAATGCCAATTCTTGACATGACCAAGGACTCCGGAACAATGCATAAGAGCCTCTTCCCCTCCCCTCTGAAAGGCTGCTAGTTCCCCCCACCGAGGGCACTAGGACGCTGCTGAAAACGGCACAGAACTGGATGAGATTTCGGCTGATTTCACAATGGTGATGACACTGGTGGTGGCAACTTTGGTGGGGGTAATAGGCCCTCGCGCCACAGTACGAGCAAAGGTCTGGAGTGCTTCGTACTTGGAGCGCAAGGCATCCAGCTCTAGCTTCATGCTGCTGTTTTCTCTGGCCAGCTTCTCCACCTCTTGCTGCAGCTCAACCCGCTGCCTCTCCAGCTCCTCTTTCTGAGTCACGCGCTTGATGCGGCAGCTGGCAGCGTAGCCCCGGTTCTTCAGCGTGCGCCTCCGCTGCTTCAGACGGATGACCTCCTCTTTGGTGAGACCCCTCAGGTGCTGGTTCAGCTCCCGTACGGACATTGACACGAGTTCATCATCACTCAGCACGGGGGCATTCTCTCCTGACTCCTCCTTTACCTGCAAATACCAACAGCACAGGGGTAGCAGCAACCCTACATGAACGGATGTTCTGGACAGTGAAAAAAGACAGGCCACCCCTCGGCAATGCGACACCCCTACCTGGGAAACAACCCCAAAGCACTGTAGAGACCACACACTCCACTAAAACATCTGGGTAAAACACGGCAGAGATCTGAGCACTGCTGTCGTCCAGGTTTGGGTAAGCCTCTTAAGTCAGAGAAAGCAGTGAACCTTACACATGTGAACTGAACAGTATGATTTTTCAGGAGATAAATGTAAAGCAGACTGAAGCCCTTTGTGTTTTCCTTTGTCAGGACCTGGAATTCATACTGAACGCTAAAGACGACACCTTTTCCCAGCACTACACCAGGACACCAGTGCAGCATCTCAAAAGCTGAACAGCCACTTGTTTAATTCAGTATTTTGTGGCTTTTCGTTGAAGGCTGCTCATCCAAGTAGCCAACAAAACCGACCCTGCTTGGCTTCAAGGACCACAGCTTGATTTGGTTTCGCTGGTGCACAGGCCAGACTCTGAAGTTACGTGAGAGACACCAAGGCTTTGTGCCTTTTTTCTCAAGCAGATTTGCTGCCACAATTATTTCCAGAACTATAGAACCATTTAGGTTGTAAAAGACCTTTAAGATCATCGAGTCCAGAACCTTTAAGGCATCATCCTTTATGTCTCTTCAGAGACTGCAGGACATCTGGAACAAGGAGCTAAGAGACTGGAAAGAAACCGTGACAACGCACACACAACAGCCTGTGCGTAGACCACCACCAAGCTGGCAGGTCCCAGACATTTACCATCTCATGGATGTGAGGGACACCAGCTGAACGCATCCTTTCGCCAGTGCCCCCCAGTCCCTGAGAGCAGAAGTACTTCACCGACAGGCCTGGGAGCACTGGTTTCAGGATGCTGACGATACCTACTATAGCCAAAAGTCTCTTGGATAGCAACTGGGATACGCCAGCCTCCAAGCCATCCCAGAGACTTTAGACTTCTCTCTGGGTACTGCCAGTATTCTACTATCCTAACCTTTCCTGTAGGCAGTGCGACATTGCATCGGCACCCGCATGTTAAGAGTCCCTCAGAGTGAGAAAGAACAGTCACGTATGACCAATGTCGCACGGAGCGTGGCTCTGCCACAGCCTCCCCTGCCACCCAGCACTGCCCGCTCGGCCTCCTTCCCTACCTTTAATGCCTTGTTCGGTTTGGGATTAGTCGTCATAACCTGAGCACAGTCTTCCGGACAAAACTGCTCAGAAATTGCAACTGAAAAACAAAACAAGATTTTCAGGTTACAGTAATCTCAGAGATGAAGGTAGGAAGATACCCAACACAGTCCGAACCCCCCAACTCAACCACTGTTAAAGCAAACAACCACGGTGCTGTTCAAAGCGGCGGGATGGATTCACAGATCAGTCCACCCCGTTCAGACGGAAGAAAGAGAATCAGTCTTGACAAGCGCCTTGCTTTTCCAGGCTGAAGACCTATTTTGCTATGAACTACACTAAGCCCCAGCAGGGAAGGCAGGGCAGGGAGGGGGGAAAGGACACCAGCAGCAGTTGCACAGCCACCACGCGGCACCCCGCGACGTGCCACCAGCGCCCGCTCACCTCCCTCCAAAGGAATCCCAGACGCTCCGAATGGCCTATTAGGGATGGAATTAAGACTTACCTCTGCTCATAAAAGGCACTGAAAAGCCACAAGACAACAACTCCCTTCATTCTTATTTTGATTATTATTAACCTGGCTCGCAACTGAATCAGCAGCCCAGAAGGAAGCTGCCTGGTTCATAACCTGCTTTCAGCACTGTCCCCACCCAAAGGAGACGCTACTGGAAAACCCAAACGGCAGAAACAAAAGCCCCCTGATAACAAAGCGAGGCAAGGAGTTTGCCTCTCCCAGCGCACCCAGACTGTTGCTTCCCCATCCTCTCGGCCCCCCGGCTGCGAGAGCCCACCCGCCTGGTATTTCTAGTGACGTGGAGGCATGTCCACCAACAGAGAGACCATCCCCTGCCGAGGCACTGCCCTTCACTCTTACCTTAGCCGGCGACTACACCCCCTCGATCAGCACCTTGCAGAAAATCCACCTGCCCGCACCTCCACCCAAAACCTTCACCCCGCAGTGACGGCAGCACGGGCGGTCCGTCGGGTACCTACCACAAGAGAGGCGACCGCAGCCGTGCCACCATCACAGCCTCTGCCTATCGCTCCCCCAGCGGGGAGGGCGCGAGGCGCCGGTCCCCCCCCGACACGCGGCAGCGGGCGGCTTTGAGGGCTGCACGCCCGGTGGCACCGCAGAGCGCGCAGCCTGTCTGGCGGGAGTCCTCTCCCTCTCCCCCCCCCCCTCCCCTTCCCCAGCCCAGCCCATACCCTCCCCATTTCCACGTCTGCATCGTGTCACACATCCTAATCATTCATGAAAAATCCAGCCAAAGCATCCCAAGCATGATTCCCTTCTGATAGTTGCCATGGTGACCTTGGGAAAGTAGCCAACCCGGAGACAGTCGCCATGGAAACAGAGAAGCCCAAAAGCAATAATGACTTCAGGTCATGTCTGTGCAAAGACATCACGAGGTCGTCGGAGAGTAAACAAACTCATTCATATCTGCAAACAGGGGGTGGCGGGATGCGGGGCAGGGGGGGTGGGGGGCACAAAGGTGGGTGTGGGGACCCCTGGGAGCCATGTGGGTAAAGGTGCTGGCTCAGCCCATGCTGCTGTCACTTGAATTTTATCAGTCGAGACACCTCATCATCACACGACTTACGTAAAAAAAAAAAAAAAAAAAAATCATCAAGACGAAGAGTGGAGGGGGGCAGAAAAAAAATAATCCCCTAAGTGCAAAGCTGCAAGATACTATCCTAGATATTAGGGAGTGTATATAGGCGCCTCCTCTATTTTTAAGCCTGAGACAGCACAGCTCTCCATGTCTGGAGGAGGAACAAGGACAGCCGCACAGCACACAAGCCAAGATGCTCTGTGATGAATGGACCACTTACAGCAACTGGTGTGCGCTGCGTTTTCCAGAGCATCACTGAGTCCTTCCCTCCTCTCCTCCAGCACCACACCCCACCCTGGGCACACCTCCAGCAGCCCCCACTGCAGCGGGGCAGCAGGAGCCAGCTGGACACGGGGCAGGGCAGCGGGTCCCAGCCCCTGACAGCCACCTCCGAGCAACTGGATGTGCCCGACCCGTGGCTGTTGCCGTGCCACGCGTGTTGCACGAGGGCTGACCGCAGGCAGGCTCTCCCTTGAGTGCAGGTGCTGCCGTGCCACACGTGTTGCACGAGGGCTGACCGCAGGCAGGCTCTCCCTTGAGTGCAGGTGCTGCCGTGCCACATGTGTTGCACGAGGGCTGACCGCAGGCAGGCTCTCCCTCGAGCACAGCCACCGCCGTGCCACGCATGTTGCACAAGGGCTGACCCCAGGCAGACGTGTTGCACGAGGGCTGACCGCAGGCAGGCTCTCCCTTGAGAGCAGCCACCCCCGTGCCGCGCGTGTTGCACGAGGGCTGACCCCAGGCAGGCTCTCCCTCCAACGAGCGCCTCTCCAGACCCCAGCGCTGCCCTTGGGCCGTCCATCGCTTCCCCTCCGCCACCCACCCCTACCTCCAGGCCGGAGGCGCAGACGTAGGCGCTAGCACGGAGGAGGAAGGAAAAAGCTCCCGGTCTCGGCCAAGCGGTCCCGGAGTTCAGGAGAGCAGAGGCGCTGCCAGTGCGTAAAGGAAAGGGCCGGCAGCCCCCTCCCTGCCGCGGCACCGCGCCGCGGGCGCGCAGGCAGTTGGTGCCATAGTTATGCAGTGAGTCACCAGCTGTTTACAGAGTTTGAGCGCTCGCATTCCCACAGCATCAGAAACTCTTCCTTCCCTCGGCATCCCCCCTCCCGCCGCCCCCGGCCCTACAAGGCGAGGGGCACGCTGCGCCGAGCCGCGCCAGCGAGAGAACCGGAAAAGGAAAGTCAAAAAGACGGGGGAGGCCGACGGCAGGCCCGGCACACCCACCCCTGACACAAAAAGCCTTTTGATCCTCACTCAGCCCGGCTTCAAAGTGCTTTCTACGCCAGCCGATGGAAAAACTGAAGCGGGCCACTTGGCCGCGCCGAGTTGGAAAGAAACGTAAAATATCGTGGCCAACACGAGGCGAGGGGTGAGGGTGCCTCTGGCAGGGGGGCAGTGCCTGAGCGATGCTGCGGCCCCACGTGAGGAAACCCCTTCTGATCACCTGTCGCTCCATGTTGCCGAAGAAACACCGCCTTACCCTCTGCATCCCTCGCCAGACGGCGCAGCCGCTCTCCTGCCCAGCACGGGGCCTCGTGCCGCACACCTGCCTTGCCCCACACACCCAAACACCCTGGATGATGGGCCGGCACCCCCCCGAGACGATGGGCTGGCATCCCTCGGATTGCACTAGGAGCCACATGCCAGAGCCGCTGCTGGCACAGATGAGCAAGGAGATTCAGGGCTCTGTCAGGAATCGTGATGCCAGGCCCTCTCCACACAAGGGTGGGAGACCAGGATCTGCCCCGACCCCATGGGCAGGATTTGGCAGCACAAGTAGAAACGCTCAAACGGGCTCAAGCCACGCGCTAGACACGAGTGCCAGGACAAGCCTTATCTCTCCACTAGGTGAACCCACAGGTGTGGTTCAGGCTTTGCTCGAAACCGATACAACAACACCCGCAACCCTCACCAGCAGTCCTCCAGGGCCTCAGGCTCCATCTCCTCACCTACAAAATCCTTCCCATCAGGACCATTTGGGACTATTCGGCTACCAACAAAAAGCAACTAAAATCAGCACGACATCTCCCACAGTTAGAAGGCGAAATCCCACAAGAAAACGCTAAACCATCCTGCAAACACATCACATCCAGCAGCATTCCCTAAACATGCTGCCCAGCGGTCTTCTGGGACCCTGTCTGCGATTTGATTATTAGAACCCTTTTAGTCTTTACCCTATTCCTGCCCTTCTTTTCTTAATTGAGTTTGCTGCATCACAACTAAAATTAGGAACTCAGCTTCTTGGAACAAGGACCGCATTACATCTCTATTCTGTAAGCAGTACAACACACTTTGAACGCTACGTAAATAAAGCGGAGAGTAGTAATACACCAACTGTAAGGGGCAAAGGCTTTTCCAGTGCAGCTCTGCGCTTGTATTTAAAGCAAGTGTTTTGACTGTGGGTTACATAAAGAGCCCTTGTAATTCTGCAATAAAGTTACCCATTGACAGCCTTGCCAACGCCCTCTTGCCTTGCTCAGACGACTTCCATGCCTCTTGCAGCATCCTCCCAAAAACCTGGACATCTCCAGCTGACATCCCAAGACTGACTGTCTCAGCTTAGACCATCTAGAGATCCCCAACTCCTTTGCTTGGAAAGGGGAAGACAGCAGAAAGCCCAACTCATGCAGAGGTAGGACAGAGCTTTCCACACAAGGCTTGCAATTAGGAGAGAAAACATGCCAGAATTAGATTTCAGACTTTCCACGCTACAGGGCTTTCAAAGCGCGTTACGCATTAAGGAATTACTATAAAGTCACTGCCGACACCCAACAACTGCAGATGAACTCAAATTTTATAACTCTTTCTACACTGAAAGACAACCCCAGCCAGAACACGAGTGCCTGGCAGACAGCCCCGCTGGTGTTTAGCTTCCATCCTCAGACACGTACAGCAAACTGAAAACATGCAACCCTCACCTTCAGCCAGGCCAGCGACGACTTCCAGTGGGCAGAAAAACAGCGTAAGGTTCAAGCAGCGATAGGGATCTCTGCCATCGCGCCTCAATTCAGCACCAGCAGTTACGCAGAGAATAACTCTACTCATTCCCAAATGCAGCGATTTAATTCCCAGGCAGCTGTTTTAGTTACATTTCTCATTTATCCTTAAGTTATTCCCAGCTCCAGAGCGCTAGCCAAACGGATATGCCTACCCAGGATAACATCTGAGCTGACAGGTGAAGGGAACTTACAGACGCTTAAACCTTTGTCGCTGTGCCTCTGCCACTCAGAGGCACGACACGGGTTTCCAGCACATCGCAGCATGGCAGGCAGAGCACCATCCCTCTCCCCATCCTTCAAAGAGCCATTCTCCTGCGCTGACAATCTTCACACATCCTGTAAGGCAGACTGACGCTTGTCACTCATTTGTAATGAGAGCGGGGAGGGACGGGCTGATGGTGTGAATCAGAGAGTAGAAGCATATGCGAGGCAATATACTTGACATGAAGAGAGAGAAGACACAAGGAGGGGGTGAGTCACTGTTTACTGTTCTAGAGGAGCTCCACACAGCCCTCGCCCAGCTGGCCAGCTTTCCATTTCCCTTATGGATCGGAACCAGCATCCAGCAGCAAAGAGGAGAGATTCAGGAACCTTCAGAGCACATCTGAGAGCTGCCAGGACACGGCTCTCTGAGGCGCTCTCTGGGGAAGCCTGGACAGGGATCAGACAGTCTTCAGTGGTTTGGTAAACAACCTAGTCAGATGCTGCAGGGAGCCTGTGGTTAGGGAGCAGAGGATACGGAGTACCAGGAGGGTACGCTTGTGTGTCACCTCAGAAGCTTCCCAGAGGAGGTGGCTGAAGGGGAAAGATACGTGGCAGCCGGCCCCGCTACCAACAAAGAGACAGCACTTCCTCCATCATGCGCTGATAAAACGTGGTGACAGAGCATCACCAGAATTACACCTCAGCATCCCTAGCCTGGAGACGCATCTCCACGAGACAGCCAAGCTGAGCCACCGAGCAACAAATAAATTGCTTGGACGCACAGCTGGATTCTGGGGCAGAGCTGGGATTGGGATTCCTTGCGGCTCCTGACCCCACGTGCCAGCCATCAAGTTGGACGTCTTCACCAACTGCTAATAACAGAACATCACAGCATCGCTATTCAGGGCCCTGCAATATTGCAGAGCAGCAGGATTTGCTACGCAAGCTGGCCCTCCGCTCAGGAGCTTAGTGGCAGGGTAATCGCTCTCGTTACTGGCTCTTCCCGCTCACTTCTTGTGTTGATGGTCACACAGCACTGCATCGCTTGTGCTTCGTTCGTGCTTGGAAGACTCTCTGCCCAAGTTTGAAGATAGCCTGAAACAATAGCTCAGACAGAAGTGGAAACCGCCTGTTCATCTCTACAGGGTGCTGAGCCTGAAACTTCCTGATAATTGAAAGTGCTAGCACTGCTCAAAGTACTTCACAGCTGGATGTTTACAAAAATGATCAGCGAGCAAGCTTATCCCACAAACCCCGACCGCCGTGGGGGCCAGCGCTCCCAGCTGTCCTTTCTTTGCTTCCCAAACATCTCACACAGAGATTTTTAATACCAAGGTCTGCAGCGCATTCCACACCGTTAATCATCTTCCAATGTCGATGGAAATAAAGAGCGTACCAGGCTGATCTGTATTTTTTCCTTCCAGGAGGCACACAGTGGTACCGAACTCCTTGCCGCAACAGATTGCCCAGACAGGCGACGGTGCAGAAATGACATAAAACATGACAAAGCACGCTATGCTTGACAGGCGAGCAAAAAAAAAAATTAAATAAATAAATAAAAACTAACAAAATTTCTGCCTCTGGTTCAGAAACACTTGGTGAAGCAGAGCATGAGCCTGGTGTAATACAACCAGGCACATTTCCCGTGATGCAGGTACCAAGCCCTGACAAGCTCAGGGCCTGCAGGAGCGGGCACGGTGTCCGGCCGGCCGAAGTCACCGAGTGCCCCGATGGTGTGGCAATCACCCCGCCACCACCGGGCCACCGGCTGGCACCTCCGGCGGGCAGGAGCAGTGTTCCCGCTGCCATTGGGCAAGCGTGGCGTCCATCACCTCTAGGAAGTGACTGCACGAGGAAGGCTTCTCCGCAAGCAGCACCGCGTCCGCACGGAAGGCACAGGGGGAACAGCGAGGCACGCGTGCCCCGTTCAGCAGCGAGGGGAAAAACCGAAAGTCACAAGGTAAATTCGGTAAATTCATTTGCTGCTAAACCCCTGACAGCAGCGCGGCAGGAGGTGCCAGTCGAGGGGCTGCGCTCCTCCACGGACACGGCTTCGTGGAGGCCGGGAACGCAAGGAAAAGGCGCCCGGGGGACACCTGCCTCATGGGGGCTCCCCCCGCAGTCCCCGGGCTCCGCGGTGAGGGAGGGGGCAGCCGGGCGAAAGTGAAAACGGAGGCCTTTCCCTTTTCTGTAACAACTTTGCCCAAAGGGGGCTCGTTCCTAATTGGAGCCCTCGTGGCCTGCTTTCCGCAGAAGCTGTGAAACAAACCCCCGCGGCGCGGCCACGAGGGAGGCAGCGGGCCGGCAGCCCGAGGGGGAGAGGGAGCCCTTCCTCCCGCCGACAGACCCGACACCGGGAGAGCCCCGACCCTCGGGCACCCCGCTCCCACTCCGGGTATCCCCCCAGCGCCGCAGTCCCCGGGAGCCAGGCAGAGGCTCCCCCCCGCCTTTCCCGGCTCAGCCCCCACTGGGGCAGCACCCCCTCCCGCGGGGGAAACGGCGCAGCGCCCCGCTCGAAGCGCTGCCCCCCCCCCCGGCTCCGGGACCGGCCCGAACACACCACGCCCCGCTCCTATTCCGCCCCGCCGTGCCCGGGACAGATAACCCCCGCTGCAGCCGCAGCCCCGGCCCGACCGACGGGCAGCGCGGAGCCCGGCCGGCGCTTCCCCCGGCGGCTGCGCCCGCCCGATAACCCGGGGCGGGGAGCGGCTCCCCCGGGCCGCTGCTGCCACGCCGCCCGGCACCGGCTGCGCCCCGGCTCCCTCCGTTACTACAAAAGCGGCTATTTTTAGACCGCGGAGCGCGCGGCGTCACAACAGGTTTCCTCGCCTGTATTTTCAGAGCCATTCAAAGGCGGCGGCAGGCTGCGCGCTCGTCCGCGGGGGGGACAATCACAATAACCACGGGAGACGGGTCAGCACCGCCCAGGCGCGGCCACGCCGGCCTCCCCGAGGGGACCCCACGGCCCCCGCCAGCCCCATCCCGCGGGCGATTGAGCCGCGTTGGCCCCGCGCTGGGGCTTGAGGCGGCGGGAAGGGGTGACCGCGGGGCCCGCCGAGCCCCCGCCCCGCCGCGGCTCCCCGGCGCTTTGGGGGCGGCTGGGCCGAGGGGCCGCGCTGCCCCGACACCTCCCCCGCCACCGCCCCGCCGGGGCCCACGTGCGCGCAGCCCGGCCCGGCCCGGTGCGAGGGGCGGCGGCACCACGTGCCCGGCGCGGTGGTGACTCAGCACTTTTACCTCCGCCGCCCCGCCCGACAGGACCCGACCGGACCGAGCCGAGCCGAGCCCAGCCGGGCCGCACCAGGCCACCGCCCCCGCGCCCCCTGCCCCCCCTCCCGCCATTCGGCGGGAACGCGCGGCTGCTTTCCCCCACACCCCCCCCCCCAGCCCAACCAACCCCCCCCGCCCCCGCCCCACCGCGCCCGGGCGGCTCCTCACCTGCGTGCCGGCGGGAGCGCGCGCGCGCGCCCGGGGCGGGGGCGGCGGCGGGGGGGGGGGGCGGCGGCGGCGGGGGGCGGCGGGGGCGGCGGCGGGGGCGCTGCGCGGCTCCCTCCCTCCCTGCCAGCGAGTCCCGCGGACAACAACAAGCGCGGGGCGGCCCCCTCCCCCCCGCCGCGCCGCCGACCAACCAGCGCCCCCGCCGCTTCCGGCATGGCGCGTCACGCCGCGCGTCACCGCCCGGCCCCGCCCCCGCCGCGCCGCGTCACCCCCCAGCCACGCCCGCGCGGTTCATTCATGGGGAAGGGCGCGGGGACGGGGCGGAGCCGGCACGTAGCGCCCCCCCCGGCGGGGTGTGCAGCGCGGACCAGGGCCCGGGCCCCCCGAGCGCTCCCGGGGAGCGGGGAGCGGCGCGGCCGTGGGGCTTTGCACGCTGGCGCGCGGTTGGGTTTGCAGCGGGACGGGGCGCCGGGAGGCTCTCGGGGGTCAGTTTGGTCCCAGAGGTCCGTTTGGGGCCTCAGGCAGGGCTTGCCCTCCGCCGCCGGCGGCCACCGGGACCAGCCATCGCCCGGCACCCCTGGGGGCTGCCCCGGGGCCGGATCCTGAACCCTGACCTCGCGCTTTCCCCCTGCAATTGCGAGAGCTGCTAACGCTGCGCCCTGACCCTGTAGTGCACGTGGTGTTTCAGACCTGGCAGCACCCAACAATGATGCAGATGCGTCAAAAAACCATCATGACGCATGTGGCTGCCCAAACCCAGCTGCCTCCATCAAAGCTGGGCTCCCTCTGATCTTTTTCGTGTTCATAACTATACTAGAAAGTCTGTGTTGGCCCCCTGCAACTTGGGCTTTCCAGCCTCGGGCCCGAAGACCCTCACTGGTGCGTATCTAAGGGCCGTAGCTGAGGCTTTGAGTCAGGTCCCGGCTATCGCTGCTCCCTTTGGGCAACACAAGGTGCAAAGCATGGGGACCCCCACGGCTGGTGCAGCCCTGCGGGCCCTGGCTGAAGCGGGCATTGGGCAGATGCACCTCCCCACTGGTAGGAACCCCTGTTTTTTATTGGAATTGGGCTAATGAGGTTGGGCAAAGCTCCCAGGTGGCGGCATGAAGCTGCAGCCCAGTGTGACTGCAGCAGCGCCAGCCTTCGCCTCTCGGGAGCTGCGGGCTCTGGCTGCAAACCTGCTGCAGGCACTGGGACAGGCTGAGCTCAGGGCTGGAGGGCAGATTTCAGCCATCCCTGTGGTCCCCGTTGATGTCTCTGAGGTTTGTCTCCAGGTCTCCTTTACATCCTGGGTGGCTCAGAGAGGCAAGACAAGCAAGGAGAGGGGTGCTGGTGGTGGGAGCCTTGGGGCCACCGGTGTCTCCAGCATGGCCACCTGCCCCCGTGCCCTTTCCAGGTGGTAATAACCAGAACTGTCCTGCATCATCCAGGGTTTTCCCTGAGACATCCATGAGATAGTGAGGTATTTTCCCCTGTCTTTGCAACAACACGCGTTTGCCAGATTGCATACAGCATGGTGGGGTGCGTGGGTTGGTCATGTCACCTGAAATTCTGCTTCTGGCTGTATTGTGCTGTTCGCAACAGCTCTTACTTTTTGTTTTCATTCCCCGGGGAAAGCAACTCCGCTCCAAAGGTCTGTTGTCCTTTGCTGCTGACCTTTAGACTGCAGTGGCCTTCGACAGTAAACAATGAGCAGCTCTCCCAAGTCCCCCAAGAGTGGGGAAGCCTGGCCAGGGAGTGTGCAATTATATGCACTCGTTAACCAGATGAACAGGAGTGCATTGGAGAAAGGACCTCTGGTGAAAACCTGGATGGAAAAAAGGGGCTTCGTTTTGGGAAGTGTGGGGTTTTGTGGGTCTAGCCCACCCACCATGTGCTCAGAACACATCTGGCATCACCATTCCCCAAAGCCACGGTGCAGGATTCAGCACAGGCAGCTTTGTCACGCTGCTTTAGGTACAGTGCTCTCACCCTAAAAGCCGAGTAGAAGCATTAATACTCCAGGCTTTGAGACCCTGTATGCATCCAGGCTGGGGAACATCTAAAAAATAATCTCCCATATTCTCCACCTTTGAACAGCATTGAGCATAGATACATATATTAAAAAAAAAATAATACATAAAGACAAAGCACACAAACCAGAGGAGCGAGTAGCTGGGAAGTTGCCGGAGAGGCATGTGTGCAGGCGCTGCTACTAGAGAGGAGCGGTAGGAGCGGGGCGCCTTGTAGGGTGTTTACGGTGGAGCAGGCAGAGCTGCAGCAGCTGGGAGCCCTGCCTGCCTGCTGTCTGCTGCCCGCCTGCCTGCTGCCCGCTGCCCGCAGCCACAATGTCAAGAGGAGACACGTGTATGTAAGCGCCTGGCATGGCCGGAGCGGGGCCCAGGCAGGCCAGGCAGGGGGGTCCTGGGGCACTGTGCCTCCCCGTGCTGGGCTGGGGACCCCCCGGCTGCAGGCACTGGCTGTCCCCCCAGTGAATGCTACTGCATCACGGGGCAGCCTGGCATGAGCATGAGTGCATGGGCTGGTGGCATGCCGAGGTCCCTGGGGTTTGCATGCTGGGTGCGACGGTGCTCACTGGCCATGGTGGGTGGGTGCTGGCACCCCAAAGGCACCCACGCGTGGGTGAGTGAGCGGCGATTGCATAAGGCTGAGGTGCTGTGTGGGGCAGGCGCTGCGCCCAGGGTGGCTTCGGAGCCAGGCCCTGGCAGTTTGAGCCGTTTTGGTGCCGGAGCTGGGGAGGGGCTGCCGGGGAATAAAATCTGCTTTTGGAGGAGAGACGTTTTGCTGAGCTTTTGCAGATTGCAGGGCGGAGATGGGTGGGGTCCAGGTGCCTATGGTTTGGGCAGGAGATGGAAAGAAGAAAGTTGTGTCTCTTATTTAAGGTGTTGAGATTGCTCCCTGGGCTCAGCAGGAATGTGGGGGTCTTCTTTCCTTCCAGTTCAGGAGATGTTTGCCTGAGAGTTTGTGAAAATCAGATTTTATCAGTGGGAAGCAAAGACTGACGGTGCATTCCCTGCCATCCCTCATCCAGCTCTCCCCAGGGCTAAAACCTCTGACTCAGGGCTTTGGGCGACAGCAGAGGATGCTCGGAGCAGAGGATGCTCAGTACCTGGGAGCCGCAACTCCCAGCACTACAGCTCTGTTCCCGTGGGCAGAGGGAGCTCGGTTTTGCCTGCAGCTTCCAGAAATGCTGCAGCCTGTAAATTCAGACCAGGGAAAAACTCACCGAGGGGCCACTTTGGCACCCCCCAAGAGCAGGTGGGGTCCAGGCAGGTGGCACTTTGTCTCTTGGGGCTGGCGGAGAGTCCTGTGGCAGCACCTCCCCGCACTCCAGCAGGGTCAGGACCACCCGCCCCT
The DNA here is from genome assembly GCF_017639655.2 of Falco naumanni. Classification (NCBI taxonomy): domain Eukaryota; kingdom Metazoa; phylum Chordata; class Aves; order Falconiformes; family Falconidae; genus Falco; species Falco naumanni. Next base: position 82,285,397 of record NC_054057.1, on the reverse strand, counting down.
GGCAAAGCCACCCTTTGCTGAGTTTGCCACATGCATCTTAGCTGAGGGCACCGACATCGAGGTGCTGGGTGCCAAGGTGGGCAGGCTCTGTCTGCACTGTGGGCGTCGGGAATGGGGAAGCCGTCCTCGAGGCTTGGGTGAGCTCCTCCTCTCTAGCTCCTTCACACTTGCCTCCATCTCTCCCTCACTCCAGTGCCAGGACAATGAAGTCGTACCAGAAGCTGACGACAACAGTGCCGCAGCCAGCAGCATGTCAGGTGGAGGAGGAAGGGGCTGCCTCAACACCCACCGGCCGTGGGAAGCTGGCCCCGTGGTGGGTGGGCAGCGGGCTGCTGGTGGCTGCTGTGCTGCTGAGCACCATCACGGTCTGGGTGCTACGGCAAGTATCAGGGGGCTGGCCCAGACCCACACTGCCCCCCAAATGTCTCCTGGTGCCTGAAAACCACCGCTTTGACTGCTACCCAGAGCGGCATGTCGTGGTGACCCAGGAGCTCTGCGAAAGCCGGGGGTGCTGCTTCATGGAGACCCCCCCCGTCGGCAGGGGGCAAGCGGGGAGTGCCCTGGTGCTTCTACCCCCCTGACTTCCCCAGCTACACCCTGGAGAGCCTCAACCAGACAGCGCTGGGCATGGTGGGGTTGCTGGTGCGGAGGGAGAAGGCTTATTACCCCCAGGACATCGGGATGCTGAGGCTGGACGTGGAGTTTCAGACAGACACGCGGCTGCACATCAAGGTGAGCTTCACGCTGGCTGCCCTTCAGAGCTTGGGACTGCGCTTCTGTACCCTCCATCCCATAGGTAACCGTCCCCTGCTCAGACCAAGTCTGGAAGGTGCTGTGCTCCAGGCATGGTTGTATGTGGTCAAGAGCATCTCCAACCCTTTGCCCTCTTTCTTTGCTGGTCTTTAAAGTGCATTTTCTCCCTTTTGCAGATAACTGATGCGACCAATCCACGGTATGAGGTTCCCCTAGAGGTTCCCCAAACGATGAAGAGGGCAGAAAACCCCATCTACAGTCTGGACTTCTCCTGGGACCCCTTTGGGGTGCTGCTGCGGCGCAAGGCGACAGGGACAGTGCTGTAAGAACCCACCTCCTCCGCATCCCACAGCAGGTGGGGGGAAGTTCATCCCACCCTAGGCAGGCTCCAGCACGCTTCCTGGAGGTTTTTCCTAGGAAAAACCACACTGCAGGATCTCCAGCCAATAATTGCTCTTCATCTTTCCAGTGCTTGCTGTGGTCATGTCAGGGCTGGGTGGGACCTGGGGAGCATCTCTCCAAAAACCTCCCAGTGCCCTAATTCCTCTCCGGTCCAAAAACAGACAAGCATTGTGCAGGTCCCCAGCACATCACCAATAAGCCACCTGGTGGCTTGGGGAAAGGGCCACTGAAGGGTTGTGGCTTTGCGTGTCTCGCCTGCTTTTGGATTTCCCTGGTTGTCCAAGCTATAGGGACACCCACATCTCCAGGCTTTTTGTGGAAAAGGACTGCGGGTGGCTTTGCTGTGCTGCTCTCAGTTGCTTCCATGGCTTTGCCTACACTAAGCTGTTGGTGAGCACCAACGGCTTGCTGAGGTATGGCCAGGGTGTTCTGGGATCCTCTTCTTTCCTCCCCCTTCCCTTTTGCTGGTGCCTGTTCTCTGTCCTTTACTTGGGAGCTGCTTATCAGCAACAACAGGCTGAGAAACCCCACCACCATATTGCCTTGGTGGTTAATAATAACCTGGGTGGAAACCTCTGGTGTCAAAAGAAAGGCTGTGCTGTGCTGGGTCAGGCTTGTTTGGGCTCAGGCTGTGCCTCACATCCAGCCAGACTCAAATTTGCTGTCTGGGCCACGATGTTGGGGCTGGATGTGGGGTGGGACATACGCTGCTGTGCTGGCCCTGGGGATGTTTCAAGAGGGAAGGGATCAATTGTTGATTGGCAAATGGATCCCATTAGATCCCAACATCCCCTCTTGACCTCTCTCCCTCGGTATCACCCTGACAGGCTCAACACCACCGTGGCCCCCTTGATCTTTGCTAACCAGTTTCTCCAGATATCCACATCGCTCCCGTCCAAGTTCCTCTATGGGCTGGGGGAGCACCGTGGCACCTTCCTGCACAGCCTGGACTGGAACACCCTCACACTGTGGGCCCGTGACGTCGCTCCCACGGTACCATCTCCCCCCTCCCCGTGGGGGTGCAGGGGGCGAGGACCGGGGTGCATGGGACAAGCCCTGGGAAAACATGGCAAGGGGGTGGGCGGCAGCACTGGGAGAGGCAGGGGCTGGTCAAGGCTAATAGGCAGGTATGTGCTGGGAGGATTTCAGAGCAATTGCAAAAGGCTTTTGGCACTCTGAGGGCCCTGAGTGTTTTCTGCTCCACCCTGTCACTAGTGCAACAGGTTGTGGCAAGGCAGGAGGTTTCCCCCTTGCCCAGCCCAGCTCTGGAGCAGCCCCTGAGCTGTGAAAAAGAAGCAGCCTCCCATGGCATTCAGCACCAGCTCCAAAACCATCCTCATCCCTCACCTTGTCCTCCACAAGGGGTGACAGATGCGTGGTTGGGTGGTGGCAGCAGATGCACAGAGTTGTTTTTTTACCCCCAGTGATGTGGGGCTCTCCCACTTTGCCTGGGGGCTGCTCTGTCACCCGGCACATCCTCTTTGCAGGAATCGTTCAACCTGTACGGTGCTCATCCCTTCTACCTGCTGATGGAGGAGGGCGGAGATGCTCATGGGGTTTTCCTCCTCAACAGCAATGCAATAGGTAGGTGTCCCAGGGGACCCCAGGCCAGTTTGTCCTGGAGGAGGACCCGGCAGGAGGGGATGGATGGGAGCTGCGGGAGCGGCCAGATCAGGAACTTGGGGTGAGAGGAAGCCGTAAAAGGGAAAGATGTGGTTTGATGGCTCCGTTATTGAGCATAGCCATCTGTTTCCTGGCTACGGCAAGGCTCTTTAGCAACTGCTGAGCAGTTTAACCACATGCCCAGCTGCTGAGTTGCCTTCATAAAAGCAAGTCCCTTGTGTGCGGGTCTCTGCCCATTCCCCCTCGACCCGAAACGCCCTTGCCCCCAGGTCCAGTGGCGTGGCACGGCTGGGGCACAGCTGGGGATGCCGTCAGCCATGCTCTTCCCAGCTGTGTTGCGCCAGCTGCAGCTGTGGGATCTGGCCGTGTGTGCCAGCTGATAACGCAGCAGCTCCCGTGGGCTCCTGCCGTGTTGGGGACGGCACCAGCGACCACCCGTCCCTCCCAGCAGCCACCGCTTGCAGCCAGCTGGGACGATGCTGCACATGGCAGGACTCCCGGAGCTCCAGCTGCGCTCGGCTTTATTGCAGCCATGCTCCAAGGAGGAGCTCGTGGGAGATGCAACCACCTGAGCTGAAGCTTGAGGGCTTAATCGTCTGAAAAGCCCTTCCCAGGAAAGCCCACATGCTCACTTGTACAAGTAGCTCTTGATTCACTCAGGAGGGGATTTTGGGGAAGGACGTGAAGGGGAGTCCTGCATGTGCTTGGTCTTTACATGGAAGCTGGGAGAATGGCGCAGCTTTGGGCTTAACGAGCAAATTTTTAAGATAGAGAGCTCTCTCCCCACACAAGCCAGTGATCTCCCAGTCATATGATTTCTTAGTTCCCCTGCCAGAAGCTGAGCATTGCCTGTGGTGCTGCCTGGTCCCCCACGTGGGGGTCCAGGTCTGGGGGGTGCTCCCCAATGGTCACTGTCTTTTTCTATCCCCCCACCTGCAAGAGGTGGCCCTGCAGCCTGCTCCGGGCCTGACCTGGAGGACCATTGGGGGGGTCCTGGATTTTTACATCTTCCTGGGGCCTGATCCCAACATGGTCATCCAGCAATACCAGCAGGTGATAGGTAAGTGCCCGCACCCCAGCATGGCCATCCATCTTCTCCATGCCCTTATCTCTGTCTCACCCCAGCTTCACCACTGTCCCCAGCCCTTCCAGCTGGAGAGGGGTCAGCAGCCCCTAGCCATCCCCTCCCCAGCCCACCCAGCACATCAGGGGTCAGCCTTTCGCCACCCTCCCCTTCCCATCCTTTTGAGATGCTGCTGTCATCTCGGGTCACCCTGTCTGTGCTCCCACTCTCCCACAGGTTTCCCAGCCATGCCACCCCTCTGGGCACTCAGCTTCCACCTCTGCCGCTGGGGCTATGGATCCAGCAATGAGACCTGGGAGATTGTAAGAGCCATGAGGAACTACCGGATCCCCCAGGTAACCAGTCAGACCTGTGGAGTGGGGGGGTGTCCAAGGCCTGTTACCCATCCCTGAGCCTCTGTCCCACAGGATGTGCAGTGGAATGACATCGATTACATGGATGGGTACCGGGACTTTACCTTCGATCCCCAGAAATTTGCCTCCCTCCCCTCGCTGGTAGAAGACCTCCACAAACATGGGCAGCGCTATGTTATGATCTTGGTACTCCCCCTCCTTTCCCCCTGTGCTGTCTTTGCTGCAGAGCTGGGATGTAAGACGGAAACATAAGGGATGCTCTTGGACCTAGCCAATCATCCCTGGTCCTGGGGATTTGTATCCAGGGCTGTGCCTCAGTGCTGGGCGGGCAGCTGTAAACTGCCACTGGAAATCCCCCTAATGCAGGGACCACAGAGACATGGGCTAGGTTCTGGTGCTGTGTTCCTGTCTGCTGTGGGAGTACAAGGATGCTCCTGTCCCCTGTGGGTGAAAGAACTGGAGGAACTGTGAGTCAGGCTGTTTAACTCGTGGGTCCTCAGCTTGGGTGCCCTCACAACCCCACGAGTGCTGGATTCTCGTGACCCAGCTGTGATCTCCCTTCTTCCCTCCACAAGGAAAGGGGGTGTGGGTTCTGCTTGCTGTGGGTGGTGGGGATGAGGGGGTGCTGGGGAGGGAAAGATCGAGCTCCCTCCCCATTGAACTCCCTGCTGTAGCCCAAGCCCGTCTGTGACCTGACGTTTCTTGCATAAGTGCAAGATTGCTTTTATTTGTCCCCCACCTCCCCAAAACACCCTAACGGGTCCTGGGGACTTGCAGAAGTGGCATTTCAGAAAACATGCCTGGAAGTGCTGAAGCAAGTTTCTGTTCCCCATGGGGAAAACAGCCACCGTGTGTGGGCTCTGGCTGACCCTGTCTGGGTTGTCCTCTTCTCTGAATCACACTGGCCGGCCAGGGGGAAGGGGCCACGGTCTGCCAGGAACAGTGCTAACCTCTGCTCCGTCCCCAGGATCCAGGCATCAGCAGCACCAACCCTCACGGCTCCTACTGGCCTTTTGACGAAGGCTTGAGACGGGGCTTGTTCCTCAACACCACCCAAGGGCAGCCACTCATCGGGCAGGTGAGGAGCTCCAGGGGAAATCCCAGCCCCGTGGGTCGTGCCATCGCAGGGTTGGGATTTCATCCCTCGCGCTGGAGGGAAAGCCAAGTGGCCGAAGGGCCTCTCCGGGATGATTGCTAGAGCCTGGTTCAGCCCTCGGCCTCGCGTGTCACCTCCTGGTGTCTCCACCGGCCCCGGGAGCCAGCCCCTGCCCCAGCAGAGGAGCCCGTGGAAGTCATATGAGCTTTACAGAGTTGGCAGCGCTGCCCAAGCCTGGTCATCTGATTTCTCTCCCTTCCCGTTCCTGGGGCGAGGTGAGGCTGTCCGCAACGGACACGCGCCTCTGGATCTGCTCCGCAGTGCTCCCCTTCCAGCGTGTCCCCCCCCCACCATTTGCTCCCACCAGCTCTCCTTCGCTGTCTGTGAGGAGGAGGCTTTTAATGTAGCCTGAAAACATGGAGAAAAATGAATCAGCTAAAATTCCTGAAGTGAGGCAAAGTGTGGAGAAATCACAGCTCTTTCCTGACGTGCCCTGGGCTAGGTGGTATCAGGGCTTGTGCAAGCAGAGGCAGAGCAGCCACTCCATCAGCTGCCACTGCCCACCCAGCCAGGTGGGAGTCCCCAGCATCCCGATGCTCCCGGACACCATGGAGGCAGGAGGGATGCTGTACATGCAGCATCCAGGACTGGAAGTGGTTGGCCTGGGTTTACTTTCTGGTTTATTGCTTGTTGCACCCCTGGCCCTCCAGCATGCTCACACCCCTGTGGCACCCTGTTCCCCATGGGGGTCCCCCACAGATCACCCGCTTGCTGAACCCCTGGTTTTGTGGTGTCCCCGCAGGTCTGGCCCGGCTTCACTGCATTTGCAGACTTCTCCAACCCAGACACGCACCAGTGGTGGCTGGAGAACCTGCAGCGCTTCCATGCCCACGTGCCCTTTGATGGGCTCTGGATCGTAAGTCCCTCCTTGCCCCCGGCTCACTCCCTACCAGCAGCTCGGCTTATGCTGGTGTGTGTCCTGGCAGGACCGTCTCTCCCTCAAATACAGCTTTTCCAGGTCTATCCACTGATCCCCCAAACCTCCCCCTTGAAGTTGCTTTACAATTTCCTCTGCTTAGGACATGAATGAGCCATCCAACTTCATGGATGGGTCTGAAGACGGCTGCCCCCCAGGAGAGCTGGACAGCCCACCCTACACACCGGGTAAGGAGGGAGATGAAATACAAGGCTGTGCTGGTAGGTACCATGTGCTTTGAGACCGCTGGCAACCAAGTGTGATGGGGGAAACCCATTTTTAAGAGACAGCGTGTCTCCATTTTACACCCTGAATGCCTCCATCCCTACTTAGGTGTGCTGGTGTCCATGCCCAAGCCTTGTATGCTTGTCGGGGCTATGTCAGAGTGCAGGATGGGACCTTCTGCATGAGCTTTTGCTGCTGTGTTGGCAGCAATGGCTGGCTCCTGTGTGTGGGAGGGCTGACCCAGAGCCAGCAAGCATCTGGGCGGGGGTCTACATCCCCTGCACACACACCCCCCCATGTGCCAACGGGGGCTCTCCTTCCTGGCAGCCGTGCTGGGTGATTCCCTCTCTGCAAAGACGGTGTGTGCCTCAGCGAAGCAGAAAGCCTCAGTGCACTACAACCTCCACAACCTCTACGGGCTGATGGAAGCCAAAGCCACAGCAAGGTACCCAAGCATCCTGCTTCCTGCCGGCCTGGGGATGGGATGGGACAAAATCCTGCTGCTGCTCAGGGCTGTGTAGGGAAAGGATGGGAATTTGAGTGCCCGACCTGAAGGAGAGATGCCCTGGCTGCTCACAACCTCTGGGATGGGAATAACGTGGAAGAGGAGGGGGGAGCTGACACCGCTGTGGGAGGGATGGGGGGGTGAGGCCAGTCCCAGTGCTGAGCCTTTGCTGTACCGCTTGGGCTGACCCTCCGGCCCCGCAGGGCTGCCATGGGGCTGGACCTCTCCCTCCATCCTTGTGAGATAAGGTGTGAACTCCTGGGGGGCTGCTCTCACCTCCTGCCCCCAGCTCTCCCCATTGTTTTCCAGCGCTCTGATCCAGATCCGGGGGAAGCGCCCCTTTGTCATCTCCCGCTCCACCTTCCCCAGCCAGGGCCAGTACTCGGGGCACTGGCTGGGTGACAACCGGAGCCAGTGGAAGGACATGTATTACTCCATCCCAGGTGGGTGGCACAGGCTGCCCGCAGACACCCCTGCCACCAGCACCCCCAGTTCCATCGAGCTTTCTGCTTGTTTGGAGACACGTCCAAACTCCTGTGCCCTGCTGACCGTCCCTGCCCTCAGGGATGCTGAGCTTCAGCCTCTTCGGCATCCCGCTGGTTGGGGCGGACATCTGCGGCTTCTCCGGCAGCACCTCGGAGGAGCTGTGCACCCGCTGGATGCAGCTCGGTGCCTTCTACCCCTTCGCTCGCAACCACAACACCCAGAACGAGCAGGTCGAGGGCAGCATGCCCAGTGGGAAGCATCCCAGGGGTGGGATGCGGGATATAGGCTGTGGGATGTGGGATATCGGATGGGGGAAGCGGGATGAGGGAAGCAGGATGGGGGATGGCGGGATTGAGGATGTGGAATGTGGGATGAGGGAAGCAGGATGCAGGAGGTCAGGGGCAGTGGGGATGCCTGGTGGGGTTGGGGATGGGGTGCCTGCTGACTCCCCACATTGCCCCCAGGCCCAGGACCCAACAGCATTCAGCCCCGCAGCAAGGACGGCCATGAAGGATGTGCTGCTGACCCGCTACTCCCTCCTGCCCTTCCTCTACACTCTTTTCCACCGTGCCCACCTGCAAGGGGACACTGTCGCCCGGCCCTTGTTCTTTGAGTAAGAGCATCCCCGCTGGGAGCTGGGGAGATGCTTAGGCTGGATGACAGAGAGGTGGCTGATCCGAGCGGTGTCTCCATCCCACCACAGGTTCCCCCAGGATGTGGCCACCTTGGGACTGGACAGGCAGTTCCTGTGGGGCCAGAGCCTGCTGGTGACGCCAGTGCTGGAGCCCGGGGTGGACTCGGTCACAGGCTACTTCCCCCGAGGCGTATGGTACGACTTCTACACGGTGAGGAGCACTGTGGTGCTCAGCCGGGTTCTGACGGTCCCTGCTTGGGTGGGAAGCCACGGCTGAGCCCAGCAAGCCCCGGTGGAGGAAGGGGTGGGGGTGGCTGCTCCCCAAACCCATGCCCAGGCTACCCGCCATGCCCCCGCCCCCCTCACGCCCATGTCTTGCCACCTGCCCAGGGCTCCTCGGTGAACAGCAGCGGGGAGACGCTGAAGATGTCAGCCCCCCTGGAACACCTCAACCTGCATGTCCGGGAGGGTGCCATCCTGCCCACCCAGGTGAGCACCCTCCCGTCACCTCCCCAGGGGCCATCCCCCAGCACCTCAGCCTCTGGACCCCCATCCTGGCTGCTTGCAACCCTACAGCACCAGTGTCTTTGAACCCCAGAAACCAGGGACCACCAGTGAGGTGACCCGAGGGAACCCCATGCGCCTCATCGTGGCTTTGTCCTCAAGTGCCACCGCCTGGGGGGACCTCTTCTGGGATGATGGCGAGAGCCTGGACACCTTCGAGCAGGGCAGCTACTCCTACCTGGTGTTTAATGTCACGCAGGTGGGACACGGTGGGGAGGGCAGGGCTGGAGTGTCCTGTGGCACCTGGCCACCTTGTGCTCATGGCGTCACCTCCTGCAGAACATCTTCACCTCCACCGTCCTCCATGCCAGCACTGAGGCTACTGAGGTCACCATTGGCACACTGAGCATCTTTGGGGTGCGGCAGCCACCCAGCAAGGTCCTCCTGAACGGCCAGGAGAGGCCCTTCTCCTACCTGGACAACCAGGTACAGCCCCGCCTCGGGGTGCCTGGACCTGGCGGTCCCCATCCTGGGGGTCTCCACCCCTCCTTCCCCAGCCGTAAGGATCACAGGGCTGGTGGCCAATGCGGTGGGTAAGGGACGCTGGGGTTGAGGGGGGCAGGGGAAGGGATGCCCCACACGTCCCCCGCTGAGGCCATACCCCCAACATGTCTCCTCTCTTCCCCCAGGTTCTCACCGTGACCGACCTCGGCCTCAGCCTCAGCCGGGGCTTCTCCCTGCGGTGGCTGTGATGGGCTGCGGGCCCCCCCGCCACGCTGAGACCACCTGCCCGGGAGAGGCTCGGGGCTCCCCCCACAGAGGGGAGGGCATCGGCGCTGTCACCAGGGGCTGTCACCTGCCACTGCGCAGCCCCCCTCCAGCACGGCTGGGGACTGGGAGGGGGCTGGCCCCACGGGTGCCCCCCGGGTGGGCGGTACGGGCGGAGGTGTGGGGGCCGCTGCAATAAAGGCACATGGAGAGCTTGTCCTGGGAGCATGCCATGGGGCTGGGGGGGCGGGGGGCAGCCAGCTGCGGCGGGGCCCCCCTGGTTTTCGTCCCTGAGCTCAGTCCTCCCGATTCCATCCCCCCAGTCCCAGCTGCTCACCCCACCCCAGCCCCCCTAAGCTCCAGCCCCCCACCCCTCCCCTTCCCGCTCGGATCCCAGATCCCCCACCAGCAGTGCCAACCAGTCCCAGCCTCCGTCCCCCGCCCCGGTCGCGGTCCCTTTCCGCCCCCAGCCTCCCCCGGGAGCCCCCCAGCCCCCGCCCTACCCGCACCCTTATCTCCCCCTTCCCCCGACCCGGGGGTGCAGTCACACCGCCAGCCCGCTGGGGGGCGCCACTGCCCGCAACCGCCCTGCTGCCACTAGGCGGCGCTGTCCGGCGGGGTGGGAGGGGCCGCCCGGCGGCGGGTGGGCGCGCGCCCTACGCTGTCACTTCGGGGGCGGGGCGCGGCGAGGGACTTCCGCTTCCGGGTGGCGGCGGCACGTCGTCCTAGGCGGCGGCGGCGGCGGCGGTGGCGGTCTGTGCTCGGCGGCACCATGAACCGGCCGAAGGCGGCCGCCGTGCGGCGGCCCAGCGCCGTGCCCAAGCCCTCCGGTGAGTCCTGGCGGGCTGCGGCCGCCTTGCCCGTGGAGGGGGACCGGGGCTGGGGCTGGGCGGGAGGGGACCTCCGCTGGCCGCGGGCGGGCCGGTGCTGTCACGTCTGCCCCCTGTCTCCTTGCAGCGCACCCGCCGCCCGGAGACTTCATCGCGCTGGGCTCCAAGGGGCAGAGCGGCGAGGGCAAAGCTGCCGTCACCCTGCTGAAGCCCGCGCCCCCCGGGCTGCCCTCCGAGCGCAAGCGGGACGCGGCCGCCGCCCTGGCGGGTCCGGCGGGGCTCACCGGCTTGACCAAGCGCCCCAAGCTCTCCTCCACGCCCCCCCTCAGCGCCCTGGGCCGCCTGGCAGAGGCGGCCGTGGCGGAGAAACGAGCCATTTCGCCGTCCATCAAGGAGCCGTCTGTCATCCCTATCGAAGGTGAGGCCTCCCGGTGCTTCTGCCCTGACCGGCGGGCGAGGACACAAACCTCAGTTTACCTTTTCTAGAGCTTCGGCCCAGGAGCCGGTCCTGAGGCCCGCACCCACGTTTACATGCTGTCCTTAAGGTTTCCTGTGCTGGGCGTAGGGCTGAAGTCAGTTGTCTCCTCCGTGGTTGGCGTTGGGTTGTGTTCGTCCTGTTTGATAGCTGTTTAATAGCAGCATCCGAAAGACTCCCTGCGGAAGTCTTTTGAGTCTGAATTGTGGTATTTTATTCGTATATTTCTTGAACAGATCTGAACGCTGCTTGCTTTTTGAATTGTCGTTCCGTTTTCTGGTGTTTGATATGTTTGCAGAGAAGCAAGCTGAATAACAGTCAAGGGGCATTGTCAGGTGTGAAACAGAACTTTTAATAGCAGCTGGGTAGGGAAAAGCCATTGCAGGGGTTAAGGGTGAGCTGGTCCATGCCTTGCTTTCCTGGTGACTGGCCCTGCCAGCATCCTGGGGCAGGTTGTTTTGCATGAGGGTAAATACTGATGCCTGTGTGTTGATGATTGCAGTTGTCCCCACGGTGCTGCTGGATGAAATTGAGGCAGCAGAGGCAGAAGGCAATGATGACCGTATTGAGGGGGTGCTGTGTGGTGCTGTGAAGCAGCTGAAAATGAACAGAGCCAAACCTGATACCACACTCTACCTGAGCCTCATGTACCTGGCAAAAATCAAACCAAACATATTTGCCACTGAAGGGGTTATCGAGGTGAGTGCTGTGCTGTGCTGGGACTACTGGGCTTACTGATGTATCATTGCTGCCAGCTTGTGAGCATAGCTGCAGTTTCTCTGTGGCAAGCTACTGCAATTCGTGTTTCTTTTTCTAAAGCTTTTCTGTATGCTTTCTTGCTAGATGGCTTGCTTATTTTATTTTTTGTGGATGATATTGCAGGCATTGTGCAGCCTACTCCGAAGAGACGCCTCCATCAATTTCAAAGCCAAAGGGAATAGCCTCGTGTCTGTCTTGGCCTGCAACCTTCTCATGGCGGCTTACGAAGAGGATGAAAATTGGCCAGAGATATTTGTCAAGGTTGTTGAACTAAGGGTGCTTGTGCTGGACTGAGGCAGTGGTGGGCAGACTGGGTAAAACCAGCCAGGGGTGGGAAAAATGCATTTTGGGGTAGGATAGCAGCACAGGATTTATTCCCGCTTTCGGTGAAGGGGGGTATCCAGTGGCCTGTTGCCAAGTGTGGGGAATGCAGCTGGGGAAGGCAGAAGTTGGAGACAGGGCGCATGCTGTATTTACAAGGGAGAAAATCAGAAATTATTTTTTTTAAGGAAAATCTCCACTGGTTGTTGAAATGTTGCGGCCTCCTTTGCCTTTTGTTGCCTTATCTCTGCTCTTTTCCAAGATGCCTTTGACAATCTGTATTGATACAACTGTTCCAGAGAGTTCTTACTTTCCAGTTTGCCCGTAGGGATTAAAAGAGCCCATTAATTAAAAAAGGCTGATCTTTTAAAAGACCAGCTTCCATATTTTGGTGGTAGATGTTGTAAAATGTTTGCTAAAGCTAAATCAGCTTTGTTGCTTGAAAGGGTCGGTGCCCAGTAGAGCCTAGGATGCAATGGTGTGTTTGTTTTTTTTTTTCTCTTATGTGACTTGCCTGCAGTCATCTGATGTGTTTTTCATCTGTGCAATGGTTATGCTAGTTTCCTACTTTGCAGCTATATATTGAAAATAAATAAAACCTGGGGAAGCTCACAAATACTGCTTTGATCAATCAGTTAAAAAAAAAAAAAGGCTTGAGCATGGTTTGTGTTCTCTTGTGCAGGTTTACATTGAGGACTCCCTTGGGGAGCGCATCTGGGTGGACAGCCCTCACTGCAAGACATTTGTGGATAACATCCAAACAGCTTTTAACACAAAGATGCCTCCTAAGAGCATGCTCTTGCATGGAGAAGTTGGACGTAGCGGAGGTGACCTTAGTGCTGGTAAGGAGATGTTTGGGAAGCAGGAACAAAGGGGTAGGGAGAGGATGGAGCCTGCTGAGCTTATTCACTGGTGAGAATAGTTACTGGGTGGAGTCACATAGCCGAGACTTTGAGTTCAGGTATTGCTTTTCATCTGGGGATCTTTAATTTCTAGGGGACGTTTGAGGGCAGGCAGTGAAAGAGGCTTGGAGAATGTGCCTGTATGTGATACAGTGTGAGGAAGCAACTAGTTGTGACTTCCTGCAGTGTTGCTGAGGGGGATCCTTGAAAGAAGCTAAATGTGTAAGTGTGTGAGTGGGAGAACTCTAGAAAGGAGCTGTCTGATGAAGCATGCTGTGTGCTGCTTTCTCTTAGGGAGTAGCCCACACCCTTCCATGACAGAGGAGGAAGACAGCCAGAGCGAGCTGCTGATTGCAGAGGAGAAGATGAGCCCGGAGCAGGCGGGCCAGCTCATGCCCAGGTACAGTGCCTCTTCCTCTCCTGATGTAGCCATGTGGCAAATCTGCGTGCTCACCCGCTCCTGTAGTGCTGTGGCAGGGAGCTCCCTCTCTGCACTAGCTGTCCAGTGGCACTTGCTAGAGAATGTTGAGCACCAGATCAGACTGGTTCCAGGAGAAAAGAGTAGATTTTGTGTGTTTGTAATGTGTACCACAAACAAGAAATGTTGCTGATCTCTGGACACAGCGAAGTGTGACCATGCTGGCTTGTGTGAAAGTGAGTAAAATGCAGTTTGTGTGGCCCAGGTATGAAGACCTTGCAGAGAGTGTGGAGGAATATGTCCTAGACATGCTGCGGGACCAGCTCAATCGGCGCCAGCCAATGGACAATGTCTCCAGGAACCTCCTTCGACTGCTGACGGCAACCTGTGGCTACAAAGAGGTGCGGCAGATGGCTGTGCAGAGGCTAGAGATGTGGTTGCAGAATCCAAAGGTAAGGATAGAAGCTACTGGAGCACAACCCTTCTGGACCTGATCTGGAATCCAGCTGGGAGGGCTGTGTACTGTACACCAGTTAAGTTTCTGATCTGTGATGGCAAGTGGCTGTAGCCTTTCTGCTCTTCCACTGCAGCTCACCAAGCCAGCTCAGGACTTGCTGATGTCAGTCTGCATGAACTGCAACACACACAGCTCAGAGGACATGGAAGTTATCTCCAACCTGATCAAAATTCGTCTCAAGCCAAAAGTCCTTCTCAACCACTACATGCTGTGTGTCAGGTGAGTGAGCGACCAGGGCCGTGAGGGGAAGAGAAGGAAGATGTGCCTAGGGCTTTGGTGCTCTCAGTATCTCTGCATAGTGGTTTTAAATACCAGCTTGGACCATGGAGCGTTCTGTGTGACACTTAAATGAATTAACTGGCCTGGAAGTCTTTCAGTAATCCTTTGATCTCACTGGACATACGTGGTGCTCCATCCTCTTCACTTTTGTGTGCTAAATACTTTAAAGAGAAATCAAAACAGTGAGTCCAGCTGCCGTGAAAAGTCAACTCTTGACACCTCTGGTCTTCTCTTGCAGGGAGCTACTAAATGCGCACAGGGATAACTTGGGCACCACAATTAAGTTTGTGATTTTCAATGAATTATCAAACGCAAGAAATCCCAACAACATGCAGATCCTGTATACTGTGCTTCAGCATAGCTCCGAGCAAGCTCCGAAGGTAGGTGTTAGTGTCTTGTATGACTGACAGTGATCCCAGAACCCCACCTGAGAGAGTAGTTCAATTAAGGCTCAAATGAAATCTTTTCAGACAACTGTGTGATCTGTATCACACTCTTTTGAAATTACTTTATTGCACTTCTTAGAAAATGCCCATGCACATTTATTCTTAACTTCCACATTCTGCGTGACCAACCTTGTGGGAATGAAGTTTCATGAGACAATTGTTACTATAGCCCCCTGGAGGCCTGAAAGACGGGTATACCACCGGCACTGTTTCCCTGTGTCTTTTCATTTCGTGGGTGCAGATACACTACAATGCACTGAAAGTTTTCTCTTTCTGTCTGGCCTCAGTACCTAGCAATGGTGTTCCAGGATCTTTTGACTACTAAGGACGATTACCTGCGGGCTTCACGGGCTCTGCTGCGAGAGATCATCAAACAGACAAAACATGAGATCAACTTCCAGGCCTTCTGTCTGGGTCTTATGCAGGAGCGGAAGGAGGCCCAGTATGCAGAAATGGAGTTTAAGGTACTACTTGCTTTGACCTTTGTGCTGCTGGATGTACCAGTGGTGTACTGGGTTCTTCTATGTCTGTTTTTTCATCTTTCTTTTGCCCTTTATCTGAGTGCATGAGTATTGGTGTGTCTCATCTCATAGCAGTGCTCCCATATCCGATTTCCAAACATCAACGATCATCATTTTTGATGATGAAATACTTTTAATACTTTTCCAGAAGGCAGCTTTGGGTATTGCTGATTCAACTAACTTTTTTTATTTTTTTATTTTTTTTTAAGGAGCGGTTTGTCATCCACATAACTGATTTGCTAGCTGTCTCCATGATGCTTGGCATTACAGCCCAGGTGAAGGAGGCTGGAATTGCTTGGGACAAAGGAGAGAAGAAGAGTAAGTGGAACAACCTAGGTTCCCTCTGAAGATGGGCAGATCGGCAGATATCTCCCCTTGGGGCTGGGGCAAACATTGCAGCTAGGGTTGGGAAGGTCTATAAGCCTCCAGTCTGAATAGAGACATGGGGGTGCTTGCTATCATCCCGAGACTGACAGAGCTGGGAGACATGGCATTTGCATGGCTGGGTGCCTCTTGTATCTATGGAAGCAGTGGATGAGAGGCTGGGGAAAGGGAACTGTATGTGTGTGTGGGGTGGGGCTGAAGCATGGAGGGGCAGCTGTAAGAATTTCCAAGTACCTAATGCTGAGAAGACAGGCCTTTGGGGTGGCACTGAAGTGACTGCCCAGGTGTTTTCTTCTCACGGTGCTAATTTGTCCACGCTGCACCATGGGGTTTTTGCATCAAAGCAAAGTATGTGTGCTGTCAGTGCCGGGATGCTCAGGGCTGTCCAGTATACCTCTCCCCAGTTCACTGTTGATCTTTCACAGTCCTGTCTGCTCTTGAAACAGCCCCCTCCCCTGCTTGGCTCCTGATGGGCCTCTTGATACATGTGTAGTTTGTAACCTGACTGTTTTTCAGACCTGGAAGTGCTGCGCTCTTTCCAGAACCAAATTGCTGCTATCCAACGTGATGCTGTCTGGTGGCTTCATACAGTTGTTCCATCTATCAGCAAGCTGGCTCCAAAGGACTATGTGCACTGGTAAGAGAGTCAGCCTGGTAACCTGCTGAGCACAGCCAGTCCCTTTCCCAACAGCGTATGATGTATTGATGAACATGTATGCCAGCATTTGGTTAGATTTCTCTCCCCTTATCAGACAAGGAGCATTTAGCAAGGTTCAGGCTGGGACAGCCTCCTTCTCAGGAATCGCTGCAGGTGCATCCTCTTACCAGAAATATATGATAATGGAAAATACTTCTGTCTGTAGTATTTGGGCCCACCCAACAGGGAATTTCCAGTTACCTGGTCAAGCATGATCCCTGTGGACCCCTTGTTCTTTTGCCTGATGTCCTTTTTCAGGCTGTATGGTTGAGGGCTCCATGGATAGCACTGTCTTCTCTCAGGTGGTATCCTAATATCTGGTACAAGGTGTTGCTAAGGCAGGTCAAGCCAGAATTAATAGCAAGCGAGATATGTTACTGAAAGAATAGAAGCCCAAAGCCCATACTGCATAGTCCTCTCTGTTATGGTTCATGTTGTTACTTTTGCCGGACTAGCTTAGCTGAGGAGGCTCCTTCATGTGTAGGATGGGAAGCATTAGCAGGAGTTTGGGGAGACTGGATTGTTGAATGCGTTCTTAAGCTTCACACAGATGGTGTTTACTGTCCTCTGCACCTCTACAGCCTCCACAAGGTGCTCTTCACAGAACAGCCAGAGACCTACTACAAATGGGACAACTGGCCCCCTGAGAGTGACCGCAAGTGAGTATGTGCCCCATCCATAGCTGGATACAGGCGTGGAGCTGCTGAGGAATGGAGCTGGAGGCAGAGGAATGGGTGTTTTCTGGTGTTCCTTATATAGCTCTGCGTTGGAAAAGCTTGGAACTGTGCTTAGATTTTCTTCATCTGTTACATTGCCTTAAAATCAAGGGATAGTGCTCCATTTTTTCCATCTGTTCTTCCTTCATTCCTGTTCCCTGTGCCAAGCTGTTCTTACAATTACAGCACCAAGATACAGAAGGGCAGCCCTGCAGTGTGTGGTTTACTGGGGTAACACTAGGGAGCTCAGACTCAAGCAGGCTGAATTGCAGAGGTACAAGGCAATGAGAGCAATATTCCATAAAACAATTTCTTTCAGGTAGTTGCATTTGCAGCTGGAGAACAGGGAAGGGGTTGTAAATGAAGCTTTAATTTATCTTCTGCTCAGATGAACTGTGTGGTCTGCAGAGGGTTTCGAGAACCCCCGTGCCCCTGTCAAAAGAAGTGTGATTGATATCTCGTGTCTCATGCAGCTTCTTCCTTCGCCTCTGCTCTGAGGTGCCCATCCTTGAAGACACACTGATGCGTATCCTTGTCATCGGTTTGTCGCGGGACCTTCCTCTTGGCCCCGCGGATGCCATGGAGCTCGCTGACCACTTGGTGAAGCGTGCTGCGGCTGTGCAAGCAGATGGTAAGACTGCACGAAGCTCCAGCCAGCAAGTGGTTCTTTCTGTTGACGTGTCTTATTGCGACCCAGGGCTGAGGTGGCTGCTACCATGTACTAAAGAGCCTTTCCATCACTTAAAAGCATGTTTTAGTCGTGATGGCTAAGCATTTGGCTCAAAGCCAGACACGTATTGCTGTTGCTTTCTCACTAGAGAAGCTTCTTATTTTCCCATACTGTTTCTCCCTGTCTTGGGAGAATAATTTTCTGTCATGGAGTGTTTGGAAAATTATTGGTTGTGTTGAGGATGAATAACCACCCGAAGTTTTGAGTTAGCATTTTAAAATTCAATACTGTAAAATAAATAGACATTTTTCGGCCATGCAAAAATGAAAGGGTTGGAAGTTAAAAGTAATTAACCCATATGTTGTATGCTCCTCCCAATTCTATTACTCAAACACTGTTACAGAATAGCAGTTACAAAAGCAGCCTTAACTCTTAGCCTTTTTATGAATTCATTCAGCATTTGTCCAAATTCCTGCATCCTTGGAGAGTATGTCCATTCAACTGAGCTGCATGTGTTTATATCAGAGTTGAAGGGTTGTCAAAGTTCCATTCTAAATCATCTTAGGTGCTCTTAATGCTGACTGGTTAATAGCAAAGTCTAATCCAGATCTGGTCAGTGCAAGTGGAAAGAGTTACTTTGCTGTTGAACGTCCTGTGAAACTGTGTCCAGCCTCTCTGTATAGCATTTTAAATGTACCATTTCAAATACTGGAAGACTCAGAGTGAAGTTAGTGAGTCTGAAAACTTGCAACAAAGTTGAAATGCATTTTTAGTTCCTCTGAGCAGATATACTCCTTCAGGTAAGCCGTGAATCTGAATTCTGATAGACTGGTATTGTATTGGATGCATTTGGGAAAAAAAATGCCCTTAAGAATTTAAACCAAATTGCAGCTGCAGAGCTTGATATCCTTAAGTATTGACTTACAGCTTTTTTTTAAGTGTTGCTGCTTTGAGAGTGTTGTTGGGTTTTTGGTTCCTGTAATATCATGAAAAGAAGCCCACAATAACGTAGTTGTTTGAAGTAAAACTTTTCTTATAGTGTGATGCTTTTCTTGAAGGACTTTCAGCCAGGTAGACAGGTCAATAACTTGCTTAGTCTTTTCTTCCCCTTCTCTAGATGTCGAGGTCCTGAGGGTAGAAAGAATCCAGCTGATCGATGCAGTCTTAAATCTGTGCACTTACCACCATCCAGAGAATATCCAGCTACCCCCAGGGTAAGCTTATCACATAGACAATCTTCCTGTGATCTAGCTCATTTTCACCTTCTGACTAACAACCCTGGCTCACAGATTTTAAGATGCTTTTCTCTATTATGACTTGTCATAACAACATCATAAGGAAACCTTTCCCATGTCATGTTCAGGCAGGAATTTCTCTAGAGCAGTTAAGACCTGAGTCATGGAATGAACTTTCCTTTACAAGCACTCTGGCCTTCTAGAACTTTTCAGCTGAACCCTGCTGTCCCTTCTCAGAGAGATTTTTTTTTGTTGTTGTTGCGTTTTCTGAAAACTACTGAGCTGGTGTGGCTGAATCTAAACAGTGCGTGGTTAAGGAGAAAAGCAGTCTTGAGATGGGCTTACATCTTTTGATGGTTTTTGCAGGTACCAGCCTCCAAATCTAGCTATTTCTACCCTCTACTGGAAAGCCTGGCCTCTCCTGCTTGTCGTGGCTGCATTCAATCCTGAAAACATTGGTGAGTGTGGACATTTCTCAGGACACTAGTTCTGCTGCAAAAATTGGCCAAGGTGCTTTCTGCTGAAGTCTGGTTGCCCATACTCAAGGCATGTCCTGGGTTGGTGAGATAACCGCAGTTAATTGACTGCGTATTCCCTGTGTGTGCAAAAATACAGTGTGGGAGCTTGGGCCAACGTGTGGCTGGAATCACATTGTCTGTGCTCTTAAGTGTGGTGAGCTGTTCCAAAATGAGTTTGTTGTGTCTCCCCACTTTGGAGTGTGTTAGAATTTCTATAATACCCTCACTTTTTTCCCTGTGTTCCTGATTGCCCTTCTTTGCTGCAGGTCTGGCTGCATGGGAGGAGTACCCCTCTCTGAAGATGCTCATGGAAATGGTCATGACCAAGTTAGTATGTTTACAGTGTTCTATTTGATTTATATAGGGATTTAAACACGTATTTCTGAATGAAATCCGTGCCACCTGGCTCCTTCCTTTTCAGTGGGCCTGGTGTGAAATAAGCTGGCTGGCAACATCACTGCAGTTTGAGTGGGAAAGGTGCCTTCCCTCAGCAGAAATGTTATAATTAGGGGAATAAAGTTGAGGAAAAGGGAGGGATGACTGATGTGTCTTGCTGAAAAGGTCTTGGTCTCCCTGGCCCTGTTAGGAAGCTGCCTTCATTTTTCTGTGTTGCCTAATGGAGATGAGATCTTGCAGAATTTGACTGTCATTTGTGAGTTTTGAATAGGCCAAGATAAACATTTTCTTTTTTTTTTTTTAAACTTATTTTCTCAGTAATTATTCCTATCCTCAATGTACCTTGACTGATGAGGAGACACGCACAGAGATGATTAATCGTGAACTTCAAATCTCCCAGAGGGAAAAACAGGAGATTCTTGCATTTGAGGGTCATCTGGCTGCTGCATCCACAAAACAAACAATTACAGAGAGCAGCAGCCTCTTGCTGTCACAGCTGACAAGTCTGGACCCTCAGTAAGTAGCCTTCTGCAGTCTGGTGCCATCATGAAATCCCAGTTAATGCTAGTCAGGGACCCCTACTGCTCATAGGGTGGTTGATGTGGGCAAGAAGAGCACTAAGATTTGGTGGCCCATGGGATAAGTGTCACATTTGGTCCTTGTCCTTGTGTTGCCACCTGCATGTGACCCTCATGCACTGCTGAACTGACTGGTCCTTATCAACACCAGGGTGAAATAATGTCTGCCCGTGGATAACTTCCTGGTTTTTTTTTTCTGGCAGGGGCCCTCCACGCAGACCTCCACCACATGTCCTGGAGCAGGTGAAAAGCCTGAACCAGTCACTTCGCTTGGGCCACCTCTTGTGTCGCAGTCGTCATCCTGACTTTCTTCTCAATATCATTCAAAGACAGGTGGGCTCCCTCGATGTCTTGGCTGTGTTGTGGTGTGATCTCTTGTCTCTAAAACTTGAGCAGAGTGAGGGTCAAAAGGAAGCTAAGTAAGATGCCGGGGAAGGTGCTTTACTGCTCAGGAGTTAAACGATCAGTGTGCTGCATCTACTGCTGATCCTGCATTGTTACTCTCCTGCTTCCTAGGCCTCATCACAGTCAATGCCATGGCTGGCAGATCTGGTTCAGTCCAGCGAGGGCTCCTTGGACGTCCTACCTGTGCAGTGCCTTTGTGAGTTCCTGCTTCATGATGCTGCTGATGAGTCAACCTCAGGTGAAGAAGAAGAGGAGGGTGAGAGTAAGGACCAGCGTGCCAAGAAACGCCAGGTGAGTAGCAGTCTCTTGGGGATCACTTCTGTTATCTACTTTCTGTGTGCATCCCAGATTTGATTTCACTGGAAAGGCTGCCTTCTCGGTCCACAGAGACAACAGAAACAAAGGCAGTTGCTTGGACGGTTGCAAGACTTGCTGTTGGGTCCCAAAGCAGATGAACAGACAACCTGCGAGGTGCTTGACTATTTCCTGCGACGCCTGAGTTCCTCCCAGGTGGCCTCGCGGGTCCTGGCCATGAAGGTGAGCAAAATGAAAATCTTCTTGACTAAGGTTTGTCAGAAGCTGAGGGCAGTCTTAGATTCCAATGATTCCCAGAGCCAGCACAGTGAAATTGTTTGGTGTCATCTTTCTTCAGTAACTTGCCTCAGTCTCCAAACCCTGTCAAATGCACTTCTGCTCCCTGCTGCTCTGAATCCACCTTTGTTCAACAGCCAAGTAGTACTTAAGAGGAGCTGGATTTTGCTATGTTTCCTGTGAAGTTCAGGTGTAGACTCAGCAGATCATGTGCTACATGGAGTAATTGGCAGCAGCTGTTCTCTGTGGGGAATGTAAACGAGCAAGTGTCTGGTGTTCTAGAGTGTAGTCAAGGCAAGCAAAATTGCAGAGACCTCAAAAAAATAATGCTTAGAGAAGACTGAAACGCCAAACAGGGTAGTTGTCAAGCAAATAAATTATATGAGATATGAAACCTGTTGTGTGCTGCATTTGGGTCATTCCATGCTTTTAGAAGCTTGTTTCTGTTATATTCACTAGTATGAAACTAGTGGTCCAGCTGTGGCTTCAAACGGCAACAGCAGTGTCCGTGTGACTTCTGCAGGGCCTGTCCTTGGTGCTGTCAGAAGGGGGACTGCGTGATGGAGAGGAAAAAGATCACCCCATGGAAGAAGACTCTGGCGATTCTGAACTGCTGCAGGGATATCAGTGGCTGCTGAGAGACCTCCCGAGGCTGCCGCTGTTTGACAGTGT
Organism: Falco naumanni; assembly: GCF_017639655.2. Taxonomy (NCBI): domain Eukaryota; kingdom Metazoa; phylum Chordata; class Aves; order Falconiformes; family Falconidae; genus Falco; species Falco naumanni. The sequence goes on along the minus strand of NC_054057.1, from coordinate 82,263,658 downwards.
TAGAGCAACAACAGCTCTTGCCTTGCAACAGGTGGGTGTTAGTAGGGGTAGGTGACCAGCTTATTCTTTGTGCTACTTGTGCTAAAATGAATCTGAGCAAACTGTGTGTGGGCACGATATCGACATGTCTGTATGCTTGCAGAAGAATTCTTCTTACGCTCGTCCTTGTTCTCGTGAAGTCCAGATTTCTAACACGGAATTCTCATTCTAGGCCATCCACATGGAGACAGATCCCCAGACCATCAGTGCCTACCTGGTGTACCTCTCCCAGCACGCCCCAGTGGAGGAGCAGGGACAGCACAATGACCTCGCTCTGGTGAGAGACCAGGTTGCCGGGGCAGAGGGATTGCATGGGGGAGACCTGGCATGTCTCAGGACCGTGATAGGCATGTGACTTGTTGTGCCAGCAGGATGAGTGATTTGGGAGCACATGAATCTGATAATTGCGTGTTTGTGTTTCTGTGTATGTGTTGGAAGGCAACCTGTGTCTTGTTTCATATCATGAAATGGTAATCGGAGCAATAACCTCCAGTCCAGTAGTAAGCAGGTGCTAAACCTGCACTCATGTGTATCTGGGGAGGTCAGGAACCTTAGCGGTGGGATATTCACTCTCCTATAACCCAGACTGGATTTCTTATTTTTTAAATACTTTTTTAAAAAGTTTTTGGTGATATTTTTTTTTTAAGCAATGATTATTTTTTTAATTGTTCTTTCACTGGGTACTTATTTTTTATTGCTTTTAAGTCTCATGTGCTCTTTCTACCTCCACAGATCTGTTTAGTTACGTGGAGAAGGTTAAATGATAAGAGTCAGTAGATTTGTTTCTTCAGAGAAATGCAGATTTTTACTAGGTAAATGGTCACTTTGTAATGGGAAGCATCAGAATGCAGCTGTGCTACAGCTGTGCTACAGCTGGGGACTCTGTAAGGTATCACACGTTGCATGCAAAGCATTGGTGTTTTTCCCCATTGTGACAGTTCTACTCTTGACTCTACACATTAATTTCCAGAGTGGTGTTAACTGGGCTGATGATGGAAACTGGAGAAGGTGATGCAATGAAAGAGGAGGACTTGGCTTGTTGTTCAGTTAAGACCTCACAGATCTTTTCCCCTTGCAGGATGTAGCCAGACTCATAGTGGAGCGCTCTACTATTATGTCTCACCTCTTCTCCAAGCTGTCGTACTGTGCTGAATCAGATGCAGTGCTTGTTGCTCTTCTCTCCATCTTTTCTCGCTACATCAAGCGTATGCGCCAGAGTAAGGAGGGCGAGGAGGTGTACAGCTGGGTGAGTGCCTCCCTGATTTTCTTAAGTGGGAAAAAAACCTGGACAAGTTAACAAAAGAGAAGCCCTTTGTGGGTTACTGAATATATATAAACCACATCTGGTTCAAGAGTTCCCTGATCTGAAAACAATTGGATGTTGGCATAATTTCAGAGCCAAGTATATGTGGACATAAACTCTTCCTTGAGTGTCTGTTGTGGCCACTGTTGGAGATATTGGGCTAGGTGGAAATCTGGTCTGACTAAACTTGTCCATTCTCATGTTCTCCTTCCATCTGTATCTCACAAATCTCATTCTCCTTTCTCTCCTGACCTTTGTTCATCCCTTTTTTTTTCTGCCTTTTTCCAGTCAGAGTCCCAGGATCAGGTGTTCCTTCGTTGGACTAGTGGGGAAACAGCCACTATGCACATCCTTGTGGTTCATGCGATGGTTATTCTCCTGACACTAGGGCCACCTCAAGGTTAGTGAAGTGTGCTGAGATTTATTCAAGGGATCATGGACAATACGGAGAGCCTTTCTTTTGTCTGCCATCTCCTGACAGGTCAGGGTGTTGTTAATCCTTCCGTGCACAGGCTTGTCCCTTGCAGTACTTGTTTGTAGCTGTAGGATCTATCAGAATATTGCTGCACAGAGTGAGGATTTGCAGACTTATTTTTGCCTTCTGCAGACAGCAGGAAATATTGAAATGATGGTATGTCCCTCCCTGCTAAACAAGGACTTGGAGACTTACTGTGGTGCAAGAGGTGGGCACTCAGATACGTAGTTCACATTTCCACTTGATAGTGTTTATTCCCAAGTTGTTTCTGACTGTTGAACAACAAAGTGTTCTGGTGTATTAATTTGTATAGAGAAGGGCAGGGTGTTCTAGATGCGTATGAACAGTGGGAGATAATTTTGTATCCACTCTTAAGCAGGGGACGGTGATTTTTATACCCTACTGGATATATGGTTCCCAGAGAAAAAGCCCCTTCCTACTGCTTTTCTGGTTGATACCTCGGAGGAGGCTCTGCTACTCCCTGACTGGCTAAAGCTGCGTATGATCCGCTCTGAGGTCCCGCGTCTTGTGGATGCAGGTGAGCCTGTAAGATGTTTGTCAGTGCTTCAGACCTTCCTGAAAGGAAAGGGAGGGACTTCCCTGCTCCAGCTCTCTGTGTGCCCAGCCGTTCTACTTGGATGCCTTTGGGTGGCGCCGTCAGTCACTATAGACGCTGCAGCTGAGCAGGGAGCCTGGATTTAGAAAGGAGTGTGTCTCTGGATTTTGTGACAGTCGCAGTCTAAACATATGATCAGTTCTTTACTATGTCCCTTAGGGCTGTCAAACATAGACAGAATATGAGCTGGTTCTGGGCAGGGAGTGTTATGGGATGCCCCAGGGTGATTCCTTACTCTGTCACGATGTGTAGTTCATGTACGGTTTGAGAACAAATACAGCCTTGCTAGCCATCAGGCCCCACAGCATTAAGAGCAGAACTTGGTGAAAGCTGAGACTGGAGAGGTCGGTGCCTTTGGTCGGGCTCCTTACTGCAGGATGGAAGGCAGTTCTCCCCACTCTGATCCAGGTGCTCTGTCTTGCTGGCTTTCACATGTAGTCACTATTACTTTCAAAGTAGAGCAGTGAGTCTGTATGGATATTGGACTTTCTGTATTTTAAAGGAAGCAGGGGACTCTGAATTGGAGTCCCATCTTCATTACAACAATTCAGATGGAACTAAGCTATGCAGTCACCAGGCAGCAGGCACAGTAGAGTTTCCATGGGGCATGCCGTGCTTGCAGCGTGGAAAGCAATGCCTGAAGGTTGTAAGCTATACCTGTAGTTATTTTTGTCCTTGCACGGCTCGTCAGTGCTGTTTTTCATCTTGGTATTCAGAGTGTTCATCCCTTTCTTACTAATTAAATGACAGCTGTCTATAGCCAGTGATTGAATTATTCAATAATTCCTGCCTGCAGCTATCAACAGATAGGGTGGAAGTTATTTTTTAATATGAATGATTTGGTTACTGAGGTTTTGATCAAATTAAACAGAAGATGAAATTAGCCAGTGAGTGAATTAACTGGAAGATGCAATAAGGAGGCAATGATTTGCAGAGGAGAGAAAGCATAGTAGGCAGCTGTCGGACTTCTGGCTTTAGGCTCTCTGCAGCCCTGTCATTAGCATGTCACTGTGGTCCAGCCAAAACTACAAAGATCAGGTAATAAAGGTGACCCTCTGTGGGCAATTCAGAAGTCTGAGACTCAGTGTTTGTGTATTTCAGCCCTGCAGGACCTGGAGCCACAGCAGCTGCTTCTCTTTGTTCAGTCCTTTGGAATCCCAGTGTCCAGCATGAGCAAACTTCTGCAGTACCTGGATCAGGCAGTATCTCACGACCCACAGACGCTGGAGCAGAACATCATGGACAAGAGTAAGAGCTTTATATGAGACTGACTAGGCATCTTGCTCTTCCTTGAACAGTTTTCACAAGTGTCTCCTGTGACTTCTTTGGAAAAATCCAAACTAGTTCAGCAAACTCTGTGCACAGGCTGCTTTGGCAGCCTTTTGCCACTGTGGACACCTCCTTAGAGCTTGTCTGGGTGGCCCTTGGCTGTATTTCCTGACATAGAGAAGGATTTTGTGAATTGGATTGTACAGTCTAAAAAGGTAATTTGGAGGCTACCTTGTAAAAGAAATAAGCTTAAAAGCAGTGTGCTTATGAAGTCCATAAGAACAGCAAATTTTCTTCACTGTGGGAGCTGTACAAACAGCAACCAGTTCTGTCCTGCTTTGCTAAAGAGGGCAAGATGATGACATATTCATATTTTTTCCTTTTCAGACTACATGGCTCACCTTGTGGAGGTTCAGCATGAGAGAGGAGCAACAGGAGGCCAGACATTCCACTCCCTGCTCACTGCCTCCTTACCAGCCCGCCGAGGTATTGCCTGGGATAGCCTAAGCTTCCAAATCTGAGTCATGTTCCAGACTTCGTTCCTCTGTTGCTGTTGAGAGGAACAGGAAGAGCTGTCTTCAGAATGGGTTATGTTGCAATGTATCAATAAGCTACAGTTAGACACCAGGCCCTGCTAGAGTTTTTCACTCCTGGAAAAGGGAGAAATTCCAATTTTTTGAGTTTTCTACAATGAGTTGTTCTGAGTGATTTGGAAAAATAGGTCTTGCTCAGCCTCGAGAGAAAAGCTACTGAATTCCTTAGTAGTTAGAGACTGTAAAGCTGAAAGTGATCTAGTATGAGGGCTCCAGATGCTAGCTACTGTAATGGTATCTTCCTTTCTTGTCTTTTATTCCTCTCACAGACAGTGCTGAGACTGCAAGGTCAAAATCTAGTCCGGAGAACTCCCAAGGTCAGAACCGGATCCGGGCCTTAAGCCAGGTCCGGGTTCTGGGCCCAGAAGATGATCTGGCAGGCATCTTTCTGCAGGTACTGGTATAACCTCTAGCTGATCAGCTGCTTCCCTGCAGCACCTCCAAAAAATCCATATAAGATACTTGCATCTTCTGACCCCTTCCTCCTACAGTGTTTGTAGGCAATAGGTACGAAAGCTGCACATGCAATGAGACTGTGCCATTGCATCCTGGTGGAATTGATACTGGAAGGTTTTGTAGTTTGTACATGGTTGTAGTTTGAACGTGATGTGGCTTTTGATCGTGCCTAATACTCGGTGCCTACTAGCGTGTTACTGTCTCTGCACCTTGTTTGTTCTGTGTATAGTGCCTTTCCTCTCAGCAGTGGATGGAGGATTTGTGAAATGCTTGCAGGACCTTGGCAGCAAAGCTGTGTGCAAACAGCATTTGTACTCTGGCTTGTCTGCTCGCAGAGCCTCCCTCTCAGTTGCCTGCAGAAGGAGCCTGCAGGGAATTCATTGGCTGAGTTGGTTGACTGTATCTAGGTAGTATGGTGATTCCACCACAGTATTGGTGGTGATAGTCATGTTGAGGTTGTGTAGATGCTGCTTATGTTCCTGTACCAGGCACTAAAATACTGAAAAGGCTGTGTCAGGTGGTTCCAGTTATAACCCACAGTCAGTGTAATTGCACAAGGTAAATCAGTCCTCTGCCTCAGGATGTTTATGGTATAGCAGGTTCTTTCATTTCCTCTCATAAACTTATTCTCTCTTGTATCCTACCAGCTTTTCCCACTAAATCCAGACCCACGATGGCAGAATTCAAATCTGCGCCCGCTTGCCCTGGCGTTACAGCAGGCCCTGGGCCAGGAACTGGCTCGCATCCACCAAGGGAGCACACAAGTGACGGGGATCACAGCCCGACTTCTCCAGGCGGTAGCTGCACTGATGAACTCACCGCACAGCGGTGCATTGGTGATGGCAATGCATCGTAACCACTTCATCTCCTGCCCGCTGATGCGCCAGTTGTACCAGTATCAGGTGAGTGGTGTACGATGAGAATCTCTGTGGCATTTAACAAAGAGCAGTGAGGAGGAAACAGGCTGCAGTGCATCTGCTCTGTTGCGTGCGTGCCCTCTACCTGTGTAGTGCTGCGCATGACACAGAGAGACTCAGGTTGCCTGGACATGGGCATTTGGGTGCAGGCTGGCCACGTTAGCCTAGCACTGCTGAGGGTTGGGGCTTACATACAGGGTTGGGTGTACCTTACCTCGTCTGGTTACTGTGCAGCACTGTGGATTTGTGGCTGTGGGTCTCTGTTGGTTTTGGTATTTCTAGTCTGCACTTTTTGTAGCGTGGACATGTCTTGCAAGCCAAGGCGTTTGCAGACAACTTGAGAGCTGAAGTTTGTAATTCCTTAAGGTAGCCTTCAGAGCAGGCTGAGATTTATCCGATGAAATATCTCATTCCTTTCATCATGATGAAAGAAGCCACAAAGTTCCCTTAGTTATGCTGGGAGAGGTACTGTGTGTGTGACAGTCTTCTGCCTTGCATTTGTACACTAGAAGCCTTCTAGTGAGCTAGTCCAACAGAGTAGATGTGCTGTATGTATTGGCAGTATGTGCCACTGGTTGCATCTTTCCTGCTGTCTTTGTTGTATTCTTGGAAGTGTGTGTAAGCAAGTCTCTTTTGCTGCACTCCCCAGCGCTGCATGCCACAAGACACTACCTTCTCCTCGCTCTTCTTCAAAGTTCTCATGCAGATGCTGCAGTGGTTGGAGAACCCTGCAGTGGAAGATGGTCCTCTGCGTGCCCAGCTGAAGGCCTTTGCTGTGCAGTACTCCTCAAGGCACAGGATCAGTGATGGTACGGGCATTGTGCAGCTTATGGGACTCAGAGTAGATGAAGTGGGACAAGAAAGGGACAGAAACAACTGTACCTAGAGCAGAAGGTGTGGTGTGCTGCCTTTTAGAGAGGTATGCTTAGGATAAGCAAAGAGAGGTTGGTACTGTGCTGTATAAACTCCATAAGGATGCAAACAAGTGACTTAATTCTGGGAGTTTGCAGTAGACACCTGGTAGCATCTCAACAAGCACAGCAGGTCTTTCACAGAAAACCTTCAGTTGCTCAGGCCAGGAATTCTGTGCTAGCTGCAGTCCTGAAAGACGAGTGTGCAAGAAATGCCTCTGAAACAAGGTCATATTGTGACTTGTAGTGTTGTTTATCATCCACTATCTGTTAGGAGTCCATAACCAAGAGCTTAGGTATGGAAATGGGTTTGTGGTTATGGTTTTCTCTTCCACATCTCTGTAACGTGCAGAAGGGCTGTCGAGGAGTTTGGTGGGAGCAAAATGGCAGTAGAATGCAGCATGTTTATATGTTTGAGTAGTTGTGCCCTAGAGCCACATGGGGCATCTGTAGAAGGGAAGCCTGATGTGGGGGCTGGCTTGGCCCTGTGATGCCAGTGCTGTAATTTCTTTGCAGTTCGAGGTGGTTTCTTGCACCTCACAGAAGCTCTGACTTTCCGCCGTGACCCTGACTTGATCAGCTCCACGGTACGTGCCATCATTGCAACCCTGAAATCAGGAGAGAAGTGTAATGTGGAGCCGGAGCTCATCAGCAAAGGTATGGCTGTCCTTCTGCTCTCCTTCCCTCTTGCAGCAGCAGGTTGAACTTCCAGCCCAGCAAGGGAGTGCCTACTGTGCAAGCTGTAGGAAGCTGCCTTCTGCCTGGATCAGAACATGTGAACTGATCTAAACTTGGTCCTATCTTGTTTACCTCCTTCCCCTGCGCTGGTATGTGGGTTTATAAATGGTCATCTGGGGCTGGGGTTAAGCTTCTCAGCAAACCATTGGTTTCTGCTAAGAGAAACAGGAGCCTACTATCCCAGCGAAAAATGGCATCTGTCTGCCTTACTGAGACAGGCTCTCAGGAATGCTGGACTTGTTGCCTTCATGATACTCTTATAAGGTTGCATAGCTTTCACCACATCCTGAAGTTAATGAGTGATGTCTTTCTCCCTCTGCTAGTCCTTCAAGGTCTGATTGAAACTCACTCTCCGTACTTGGAGGAACTCCTGACTGTCCTCTTCTCAGCTACTGTTGAGACCACTGCCAGGTTTCCTGCCATGAAACCAATTGCTGTGGTGAGCTCCTTGTTGCTCCAGGACAGAGAAGAAACACCAGTTAAGAAGGAACTGGACAGTTGCAGGTGAGCCTAGGCAATGATGGGAATTCACTGGTAGGTCTGGGTTCATGACGCCACTGCTGATACTGGCTTTGTTTTCTCCTCAGTACTGAAGCAGCCTGGCTAGGGCCCTCCTCTGGCCTTCTTAATGACTGGCTGGAGATGCTGGACCCAGAGGTGATCAGCAGCTGCCCTGATCTCCAGCAGAAGCTGCTCTTCTCCTGGAACAAAGTAAGAGTTGTTGGGCAGAGGGACTACTGTGTTGAAACCATTTTTCTGGGGTACTGACTTACACCTGGAAACAGGGCAAGGGGGAGTTCTATGTTCTGTCACATGTTGCTATAACCAGTTCCAAAGCAGTACGGGCAGGAGGGAGGTTCTGGTACATCCTTCTCAGCACAAGGCTTATGTTTCATCTTGCCTTTGTATTTTTTTCACCTGTATTCTTTTCAGAACTTTGAAGTGCATTACAGACACAACATAGTCCTGTAACAGCCCAGCCAGCTGTGTTTTCAGTGGTATTTTTGCAGACAGATAAATATCTTGCCTATAAACGCTACTAAGCTAAGACTAAAACTGAATTTCACGGCTGATGCCATGTTCTGTTAGGAAGTACTGCAGTTCAAACCTTAAATCCATGCCTTGTCATCTGTGCTGTCTGCCTGCCTGGATTGTCATCCTTCTGTAATATATGTAGTATCTCCTACATCCACCTCGCAGCAAGGATCTGTTTATTACATCTCTTCCTTGGTTGGTCCTTTCAGGCAGGGTCTCAGGTGCCCTCCTTCCGCCCATATCTCTTGGCTCTTCTGACTCACCAGTCCAGCTGGACCACGCTGCACCAGTGCATCAGGCTTCTGCTTTGCAGAAACCGGGAGCAAAGGTGAGTCTTGTTTTTCAGACCTAGCGAGGAGTTTTGAGTTGGGAGACTCGTTGTGTCTGAGAGGGAATAAACAGAAGCCAAGAACAAGAGCTGCCGTGTTCCATGGTTTGTCTGCCAGGAGGTGTAACCCAGCCAAAAACAGGCTTTGTGAGAAGGATGCTGATTTCAGTCATGCTGATTTGTGTACCTTGATATAAATATTACCTGCTGTTTGATTGAAGCAGCTCATAAAGATTTGGCTGTGTTCTAAAAAAGAAGTTATAATCATTGGGTGATCCATCTAGCATTGCTTTTGTTAATAATCTTTATGAATGTGGGATTTACAAGATGGCTTGGATAGCAAACTGACAGCAGTCTCTGTACCTGGGCAGGCTCTGCTGGATCTTTCTGCTGTACTAAACTCCATTACTAGTCTTGCTGTGACCCCCTTCCTGGCATCAGGCTCCCAGTTCTGATCTCTGGAGCAGCCCTAGCTCTCAGCTTCTGCACATTGCTCTCAAATACTGAAGTGCCGCTGTAGTAGTATCTTGCTTAAACTTGTTAGGCTTATGGACCAGGAAACGCTGGTCACACCTAACAGTAGTAATTCAGGACATGACTAAACTAGCAATATTTTAAAGCTGGTAGTATTTCACTTTGCTTATTATTATTACACATCTCTTGCAGACTAACATTTAATGAATTTCTGCAGTCCAGGATAACAGCCAGGGTGGGGTGTTCAGTACTCTGGGACAGTAAATTCACTGGCTTGATGGACCAGTTGTTCGTGTTGATGACCAACTTCTGGCCTTGTGGTGCAAGACTATGTGTAGCTGCCACATGCTTGCTGAATGCCATTTGTTCAGTTCCATACCCTGTGCTGTGCTTATTGCAACAAATATTTAGTCATAATCTGGGAACAGAACCAAACCCCTTCTCGGGACTTAATGGATCCTATTTTTACATTTGCAGATGTTTCTTTCTTCACAGTACTCATGATGTTTAGAGACACTACCATGCATTTGTGTGCTGCCTGAGGGCTTTGTTGAGTCTTAATTGCAAATCTGTCTTCCTTTGTCTTCTGACAGGTTTGACCCAACTGCATCCTTGGATTTTTTGTGGGCCTGTATTCACATTCCTCGGATCTGGCAGGGAAGGGACCAAAGAACTCCTCAGGTAATTGTTCAGTTCTTCCAAGATTCCTGTCTGGATGGAGTGAGAGGCAATGCTTTCATGATGCCTGATTTTTCCCATGGCCAAGAGGTGGCTGGAGTAATACAAGTGCAGCATGCCAAATTTGCTGCCTGTACCTCAGCTGGTTACTTAGTTGCTCTGCTATGTTACATATCACAGTAGCAGCGTTGAGTCCAAAAAGCTGATATGAACAGACTTACGTTTGCCAACTAGGCATTTCCTCTGCAGCAATTGCCACAATATCTGTTACGCATCTAGGCAGAAGGCTACAGTGGTGAGCAAGCTAAAACACAGTGTGGGATAATTCTGATTTTATAAAGAAGATGGGGTTGCACCTCTTCTCCACAAAATAATTTCTTTGGTTTGGAGACTGAATTATGGTTTCTGACCCATCAGCCATGCCAGGTGGAAGTAAATGAGTTCAGAAGTAGAAAAGGGATAAAGAGATTTCATGTGGGGCTGTGGTGCATGCTTTCAGATTCCTAGATATGGGGCAGTTGTTTAGTTCTAAGAGATGTTCCATTCCAGTCAGGGAAAGCATGACTATAAGGAATTAAGGATGTAGGGATTTGGTGTGGATTTGTTTTGGGTGTTTTCTTGCATTGCAGAAGCGCCGTGAGGAATTCGTGCTCCACCTAAAGGCATCAGAATTAATCAGCATGGTGGAACTGATCCTGGCTGAAGCAGAAACCAGATACCAGAACACGGAGGAGGCCTCCTGCACACTCATCCAGTCTCGACTGCCTTTGTTGCTCAGTTGTTCTCATGGGGACCTTGAGAGCATCAAAAAAGTAACGGAGTATCTGACCAGCTGCATCCAGCAGTGGGGAAGCAGGTGGGGTTGCAAATGGGGAGCACTGTCTACTGTAATTGTAGTTACTGGGGCACGGGCAGGCAGGTAATGATGAGACTTGCCAGCATGTCTTCATTAAGAATGTTGTGTTCCAGAGCCCCTATGAAAAGTGCTGTCCTCCCAGAAGTTTGGGGGAATAGTAAGTCCTTTGAAGTGGTACTTGGACCAGGAAGGTGGCTTTAAAAGTGAAGTTTAAGGGCCCTCTTGCTTTTAGGACTTAGAATGAAATGCTTGCCATGCATTTATTTTTTTTTTCTCTCAGGCAGTGGTTATTTTTAGTTACTAGTCCCTCACATGGGACTTCTTGTCTACTCATCCCTTGAATCACTCTGCTCATAATGCATCCTGGTTCTGACCATTACGATAACTCTCAAAGCTGAATGGAGACCAGATAGTTTCCTAACAGCGATGTTAGCACTGTGGGAAGAACAGGAAGATGATGTATTTGTGGCAATGAAACAAACTGACCTAATTCTAACCGCACTTACGGTGGTGTTAGAAAAGATACTGAGTAATCTCAGTTGCTATTGCGTTGTACTGCCTGCCAGTACAGACTATGCCAGGGATCTATAGCGGGCAGGTGTGCAGAGAACAGGCTGGCTAGTCTCGGTAGTTGTGCTTCTGACTACTCTTCCAGTTGGGATGGGAACGACCACAAGTACCATGTGTGGGAACTCTTCACTGGACATGCCAGCGGAACTTTCTTGTCCTGTGCCCCTTTGTAACTGAAGATTTCTAACTCCAAATGGCTTGATGATGGATCCCCATAGACTGTGAATTATATGAGTGGTTCAAAAGAAGCAAAGTCTGAGAAAAACACTAATTCGGATTGGCGGTGGCTGCTTTTACATGGTCTGTTTGCCATATGCAGGACTGCTGTTGCAAATCTGATGGGTCTGGGATGTTTCCTTGTTGAACTAATGTAGGAACCAGTGGCTGACCTTTGCCTTTTTCCTTCAGCTCTGTGGGAAAATGCTGCCAGGACCTTCTGCTTCAGTTATACCTGCAACTACCTGAGCTCCTTGTGCCTATGCCTGAGATGCTTCTCACCAGTGAAGGAGCCAGAGACAGTAGCACTTGCAAGGTAGAGTTGGAGGCATCGGAAGGCCTCCTTCCCATTGTGTCTCCAAAGGAGAGGACTGGCAAAAGCTTCCTAGGTCACTTTGGTTTCTTTACCTAGCTCTTCTGTTGCCCCTTCCTTGCCTGCAGTCTTCAGAGAGTTCAGGTGTAGTTTATTTTGCAGTATCCTTCTGTAAAATAGTGTAAGCTCCACAAGCTTCTGTGTGCCAGAGGCTTCTGTGAAGCACAAGTGTGCAGGCATCTGATCCTATTTTGATGTCTGTGGGGACTGTGGACTTCAGATCCTGTGCCAGCTGGAATGTTGCATCTGCTTGCAGATTCTACCTGAAAATCATTTGTTAACCCACTCTGTAGCTGGAAAGTAATTGGGAAACACTGCTGAAGAGCCAGGGGCTTGATTGTGCTTTAAATTTCTTAACTGTTTACTCATTACTTTTCTTGTAGCTTGATGCCCTGGTTCACAGATTCATTAACCTCCTCGCAGACACCAGTGACTCCAAGTCATCAGAAAGCCGCGTGTGGGATGCCAATATGGCCTGCAGGAAGCTAGCTGTGGCTCATCCCATCCTACTTCTTAGGTACCACTCTCCCCTTTAACCCTCTGCGCATCTGGAGTTCATCAAAAAGCATTCACCCTTGTCCCAGAAGGGGAACAAACTGGCATCAATCACGATGATTGTGACGGAATCCACGTTTATGTACAAAAGTCAAGAGAAAAGGCAGCAAAGTCGTATCTCTTATAATGAGGCAGCACCTCTTTTGGCTCCATGTCTGTCTGGCAACAGTCCTCTTGGAACTGGAGAGTAGAGAACAGAACATAGGGAAAATGGGGCTTGCTGATTCTATGGCTACAGATCCCAGAACCCTGGGAAGAGGATAAGGAATGCTTCCTTCTAGGAACTGAGTTGTAACAATATATAACTCTGCCTAGAAAGAAGCTAGATCTGGATTTTCTTCTGTTCGGTGTTTCAGGCACTTGCCAATGATTGCAGCACTGCTGCACGGCCGTGTTCACCTCAATTTCCAGGAGTTCAGGCAGCAGAACCACTTGACCTTCTTCATCCACGTCCTGGGGATCCTGGAGCTGCTCCAGCCGCAGGTCTTCCAGAGCGAGCACCAGGTGGCACTCTGGGACTGTCTCCTGTCCTTCATCCGGCTGCTGCTGGTAGGAAAGTCCCCACTCCCCCTCCCTGCGTGGGCTGCCAGCCACTAGAGGGAGAAGCTCATGTAAGACAGGGCCAGCCCAGCTCTCTCCCATTTGAAGGGAAAACCTTCATATACCGAAGAACAGAAAAGCGTATCGAGTACCTTGGAGAACTTAAAGAGGAGGCAGGAGATCAAGAAGCTACTCCCTGGTACCTAGAGATGCAGGATGGGCAGTGCATCACTGCTTTTTTTTTTTTTTTTTTTTTAACTCTTATCTTCTCGATCCTTTCTCAGAACTACAGAAAATCCTCGCGGCACCTGGCTGCCTTCATCAGCAAATTTGTCCAGTTTATCCATAAGTACATCACGTGCAATGCCCAGGCAGCTGTCTCCTTCTTGCAGAAGCACTCGGATCCACTCCAGTAAGCTTCCTTACTCTGTTAGCCATAGCTCATGGAGAGCTTGCACAGTCAGGCTGCCATGAGCTAATCAGAAATCAGTATGAATATGTGACAAAATAATAGCTATTAATATGGCACTTTTTCACCCTTAGCTCCCTTAAGTCTCTGTTGAGATGAGCAGCGTATCCCTTATTATAGGTGAAAACTTAAGCTAAGGAAGTGAAATTATTATTTCAATTCGCATGATGGCCTAAACATCCTGTTGAGGCATTGTAGTATCCTGCAGCCATTTCCAGAGGGCCAGCAGGAGGCTCAGCTTTTCCCTGAGCGGTGGCTGCAGGGTCCCACCTGCAGATATGGGAAAAATGCATTTCAGTTCCAGTTATGATGAAAGCGAATCCTGTTTCTGCTTCTGAGAAGCTGTTTGGTTTAGTGTACATATACATGCTGTTATTTGTCCTCATATCCTTATTGCTACTGAAAGCTAAACATGCCATTTCTTCCCCCAGTGACCTGTCATCAGATAACAGTGACCTAGCAATGCTGAAGTCCCTCCTGGCTGGGCTGAGTCTACCTAGTAAGAGCGGTATCTTGGACAGGGGCCCTGATGAAGAGAAGGGTGGTGAGTCCAGTGTGGGGGAAGTTATTCCAGCTGGTGAACCTGCAGTATGTTTTGGAACACACATGCTTTTATCGGCTGTATGCTGTGCTCATTCTTCTTGTAACATCCCAGTGAAAGGGTATTTAGAGCGGAGAATGGCACTTGTATGCTCAGCAGTTTGGAACCAGTATCTGGGATGGGTTAATTTGTTTTCCTGTCAGCGGTATCACTACTGGAGCAGAAGAACAGCTCTCAACAAGGGCAAGTTTCATTGTTGTGGATTTTCCCTTCCTCAGCCACACTTAAGAATTTGACCTGTCAGGAGACCCTAAGGGTACATCCACTTCTCCACTGTTTACAACTTGCATGGGAAAATTATTCGGTATTAAAACAGCTCAGGAAGGTTCCTTCTCTTCACATCAGCTGAGGTGGTACCAGAAGGTGCAGTGAGGCTAGAGATGTTGAGGGCCAGGAACTGTATTGCAGTGTTGCTGGTCAGCTTGCGATACACCACTACACTGGTGGGGATACTGGGTCTGTCTCCCTGTTAAAATCACAGAGACTGTCAGGAGTGACCTGTTCTCTCTCTTTCTCTTTCTCTTCCCCCCTTCTCTCCCCCTGCCATCCCCCAAGATGAAGCAGCAGCTGGCTCTTTCCCCCTTGTCAGCGTGTCTCTCTTCACTCCTCTCACGCCAGCTGAAATGGCCCCGTATATGAAGAGGCTCTCCAGAGGCCAAACCGTTGAGGGTAAGTGAGGACCTGCAGAGCTGTACAAAGACGCAAGGCAAATGCAGTCACACGCCAACCCTGTTACTTCTGTCAGCTACATGCTGCTTTCCAGTTTCAGTCTTGTGTTTGGAAGTCTCAGCCAGTTAGGATGTGGTTTTGTTTTGAACTTGTCCATAACCTATGGTTCTGTGACAGAGGCTTCCTGTGACGTTGTTATCACTTAGCTCAGTGTTGCTGCAGTTGCTTCTGCTTTGAGGCTCTTCAGGGATCTTGTAAGCGCTCTGGAAGATAGTGTGAGTAATTCAAGGAGTGCTGCAGTTCAGCTGAGCCAGGTCTGGAGTGCTGATAGGAATGCCATTTTTTTAATGATATAAAAATTCCAAACTGATGGGAAGCAGGATTCTGTTAGAAAACCCCAAATGGCCTTCATGGAAGAAAATAATGTTAACCTGGTATAACAACATGCCGCTTCTCCAAAGGTCTGAAATCATAGCTGTCCAGTGTTCAGATCTAAGTGCTGTTGGGGTGACAGTTTTCCTCCCACAGTAGAAATAGGGGGAAGAAATCCTGCCTCGACACTGTTTTTAAAAGAGGCTTTTTGTGAAGATCTTTCACATACAGAAGAATTCTGTGAAGTGTTCTGGAATTGAAACTTCCCAGCCCACCCCACTCCTTCCCCTTCCTATGGCATGACAGTGCTGGTGACCTCTGCCCGGGCAGGTTGGGATGTACTGATCTGGCATGTGGCCTACCTGTTCTCATCCTTTTTGAAGAACTGTCTTTATTACGCTAGCTCTGTGTGCAGGTGGGAAAACTTGGCTGCTTGGGAGATTGGATTTTAAAGGAAAAAGAAAAAGATCCTTTGCTGGATCAATGAATTTCAGTCATCTCTTTCAACCTGTGTCTTCCACCAGACATCCTGGAGGTGCTGACAGACATTGATGAGATGTCCAGACGGAGGCCAGAAATTCTCTCCTTTTTTGCTGTGAGTATTAGTGTCTCAAACTGGCACTGGAAGGAAAAGATTCTTTTCACCAGAGTCTGTTTTGCACAGCCAGCTTAAGTGCTACCCTTCCTCTGCTTTTTGGGTGGATGTTGCAGCATCATAGGAGAAATCTGTCTTCAGCTAGGCCTTCTGACAGCAGGCAGCATTTATTTCCCTGCAGTCTTCTTTCCATTGTGTACTGGGTCTGCCAGCATCCATTTTACCTTTTCTTTACGTCAGAGGAAGAACGAACGCTCTGTGCTCTTCCTAGCATTGGGGCAATAAGGGAGCAGAACAGCTCTGTTGAAAACAGTGGAGCCTAGGGAAAACTCAGCTGTCCCACGTGGAAAAAGATTACAGAAGGGTGCTTTAAAGTATTCAAAACCAGGATAATCCTTCTTACAGAGAAGGATTTCCTGGCTCAGCCAGTACCTGCTGGATGTGTGTTGGGCTGAATTGGTGCTGGAGGGGTAGTAATGCAAGTCTGAGGAGCCTGTGCTCCCTGGATGGCCGTGTGATCTTAATTTGTGCATCTCCTTTCAGACAAGCCTACAGAAGCTAATGAGTTCATCAGAGGAGTCCTGCCGAAACCTGGCCTTTAGCCTGGCTTTACGCTCCATTCAAAACAACCCCAGGTGAGGACCACTGGAACTTAGGCTATCCCAAGTCACTGATGGGCACTGTCTGCCCATCTTGCACACCTGTTGATGGTGATCTGGAGTGTACTTACACTATGTTTTACTCCCAGCATTGCTGCAGACTTCCTTCCCACCTTCATGTACTGCCTTGGCAGCCGAGACTTTGAGGTGGTGCAGACAGCACTGAGGAACCTGCCTGAATACACCCTCCTTTGCCAAGGTAAGTTGATACCTGCCACCTCTGGTGCATGCTTGGCCTCACAAGGGTCTTGTGGGCACCTGTGCTGTGAACAGCCTCCCTGGGAAGTTGCCAAGGGTCAGTGTTGCCTAGACCAAGCCATTGAACACGCAGGTGATCTATATCAATATCAGCTTTGGGCTGAGCATTGCCAGAGAGATTTGACATAGAAACAAGGGAGGCTTCCCTGAAGTAGATTTGCTCCCTTATGATTTTCTCAGAGTTGTGATCCCTCGCATGATCATATACCTATGGAGCTATTAGAGGGTGGATTGTGCCATGTTCTTATGGAAGGAAAGAATTTCTTGCACAGCTGCAAACATGCACCCTGGTGTTCGTTGGATTGCCTTTGCTTGCGTGTCGGAGCTCTCGGATCAGTCCTTCTGCTGTCTTTCCCTTTCACAGAGCACGCAGCAGTGTTACTGCACAGGGCCTTCCTGGTGGGGATGTACGGCCAGATCGACACCAGCTCTCAGATTTCAGAGGCCTTGAAGGTTCTGCACATGGAGGCTACGATATGAACGTGTGATTCTGGGAGCTTCACTTCCAGAGGAATTAATTTAGCTGGACTCAGCAGCTGCATTGAAGCCCTGTAAGAAGACACTGTATTTCACCCCATGTGCTGGAGGATCAAAGAGGTGATGTGGCAAGTCAGACAGTGCTGGAAGAGGAGAGTGTGCTGACTGAAGATCAGAAGGGGGCAAGGATCAATCTCTCTGGCTAAGATACCATTACTGTGGGAGAAGAATCTCCTGAACGTTGTGCCAAACAGGGACCATGTCCTTCATGGGATCTTGGGGCAGTGGCTGTTGGTTTGTTTGTGGTTTTTTTGTCTCCAAGAAGGCAGCGCTGCTGGGAGATCGGAAGGAAGCACTGGGCCGTGCACTTGAAGTCTCTGCACTCTGTGTTGGAGGGAACATGCAGATTTGTGCAGGGAGAAGAGACCACTTAGTTTTCTGGGGGTCTTTGTTTTTTTTCTTTTTTAATTAAAATTCTCTTTGTTTCCATTGTGCCTTTCTCTGTTCTGTGCTGTCCTGGGTGCAGCTTGACATCCCTCTTTCCCTGTTCTCCAGCCTCTTGTTATTCCACACAAAGCATCTCTGGAAGACCTGTCTCCATGGCCAAATGCCAACACAGCTATCTTGGCCTTTTACAGGATAAGTAGGAGATGGAGGAGGTTTAGAAGGGTCAGTGGGTAATCATAGATAAGTTTGGTCAGCAGCAGCTGCTGACAGGACAGCTTTCAAGAGGTTACTTAGAAAACTTTTCTTTAAAAACAAGTAAACAAACTTCTTTGTATATCTGCAAACATCCCAGCAGCTGGCCACTGTCACAGTGGAGTCTTCGAACAAGCAGCTGGGTTTCCTCTTTGGGATCTGCCAGTTCCTCCCTGTGACTTTTCTGACCACTGTTCTCTGGTCACTGTCTGCTGATAGGGATGATGGCCTATTTGCCGTCATTTGAGGACACAAGAAGAGGAGTCTTCCTTCCCTCTGCTCCACAGAAGTAAGTGCTGCATATGCTCTTTCTCCAGGCTTGCTTAATTCTAGTCACTAGTTTGCTTTCACATCGTTTGTCTTTATTCCTGTGGCACTCCACTTGCTAGTAGAGAATCTTTGTAGTATTCTAAGGACAAAGATCCTGGAGGAATTTTATAGATAGCTGTAAATAAGTCTGTATCTCCTTGCTGGTGGTGGGGACAGTTGTGACCTCATGGGTGGCCGGGTGGAGAAATATTGTCCATCCTTTCAAACAAGGGGTACCACAGCTGAGCACTTTGGCTAATGCGTCAAAATATGAATGAATGTCCAGCTGGCTTTGCAGAGAAATAGAGAAGAAAAGGGAGAGATCTGAACCTCCCATCAACTGTAAGTAGCCTTGCCTTTAAATAAAGAGATTAGAGTCATCACTTTAAAAAGCAACATGCTTTTTTCCTCAGCAGCATCTGCTTCACATCCGGAGCCACTACTGTGGCAATTAGCTACATATAAATTATGTGGAGGAACAGCTGAAGAAGATCAAGTCAGGGAAATGGTTTTCCTGAGGGGCTCAGTGACAGTAGGATTAACGCCTGTCTAAAGGGTTCCCAGTGAGATTACTGGCTCCACTTACCTTAGTCCATTATCACAGACATCATTAAGGTACTGCTCAGTTTGTCAGAGCAGTGAGGTAGTTCTTTGGGTGCTGCTGTAGGCCTAGAGCAGCTGGGAACTCGTGGGACTGGCTGGAAGAGGGCTTTTCACAGGGCTTTGAGCCAAGGAGCAAGGAAAATCTTTCGAGACTGTTACCACGCAAAGAGAGCCAGTCAAACAAGTAGTGGTGCTTTGGTGAATGTCCTCCCTGCAGGTGAGGCTTTCCAGAAATCCTGTTCCAGGGCTGCAACTAGAAATGTTTGCAGGCAAAAACAAATTGTGTGGTTAGCCCTAAATTCTGTCTGTTTGGCAATGCCCGCTGTGAGCAGACCAGCTCCAGGATGCCTGGTTTGGAGGAGCAGGGCATGCTTGGATGTTGGCAGAACTACTTAATGACCCCTCAGATGAGGGCAGCCAGGCTTTGCAGAGCAGTGTGAAAAGAGATGTGTCTGAGACAGTGGAAGGAGCATTTCTTTACCAGCAGTAGCAGAAATCATCTTTTGGGAGATCGGGAAACAAACTCAGAGGGAGGGAATGTGGGTGGAAATTACTTTGCAGAGCTGGGCCTTCCCATAGATCTCCCAATACAAAAGGCATCATGATTTGTTGATCTCCTTTTTGCTCTATTGAAGGTTCCCACGATGCGTTTGCTTTGCTGCCACCCTCTGCTTGGACCCAGTGGAGCTGCGCAGGTTGCCCTCGTGAAGCATGTCACTGAAACCAGATCAGAGCTGAGAGCAGGGCTGTCAAGGGGTGCCTGGCTGTGCAGAGACAGCTCAGGGCAGGAGCCTGTCCCTCCTGTCTGGGAAGGCAACCATGACAGCTCTAAAACGGTTAGTGACGGCGTTACTGATGCTCTGACACTCGCCCGCCTTTTAATCAGCACTCTGTAACTTTAATCTCCGCCTGGCTGAGCACCTTCTCTCCTCCCATCCCTGCTGAGCTGACAGTGTTATCCTTCACAGGTCTGCTGGGCTCCTCCTGGGGACTGGGGCAGTCTTCTCTGTCTTAAAGAAGAGCTGGTGCCTTGCTTAGAAGAGGAGTGGCGAGGAGGTTTGCAGGGTCATTCCTTGCCAAGCCCATGGGGCCCCCATGACTCACCCAGTACAAATCACTGCTCCCCTCTGAGTTTCAGACAACACTGCAGAATCATTGCTTTAGACACTTACTTCTCTACCATGATCTGCTGTAGTCAAGAGCTTCCTAGGAGTGCTGGGGCTGGTGTCTGAAGGAGTCCATGTGGGGCTGGGGAATGCGCTGAACACTGGTTTGTGGGGAGTTTTTTGTCTTCCTGGATGCACTGGGAATCCCATGCCAGCCCTAGGGGAGGTATGATGGGGAACGGAAAACTGACTGCAGCTTGTTGGGCACCCTGTGGCTGCACCCAGCTCATGGCAGGGCTGGCACCAACCCCTGTGCATCAGCTGGCCCTGCTTTGGTGCCTGCATGGCTGGCGCTGGGCAGAGGTGGCAGAGAGCTGGGGCAATCCTGGAGCAGCTGAGGGGCTGCAGGGCCCTTTCCCTAAGCACTGGCTGGTAAGGTTGGGGCGGGAACACCTGAATCCAGGCTGGGAAGAGGCACAAGGGTGGAGATAGTGGCATTGCGCAGGCAGGCTGCAGCAAGAGAGCCAAGGCTTGGGCGGAGGGGAACGTGACACCTCCTTGCCCAGGTTGCAATGGCATTCATGTCAGGTCCTCTCTAAAGCCCAGCTGCTTCCCCTCAGAGGTTACCAGATCCCACCTCCATACCCTGAAAGCATCAGGAGATCATAAATCCTTGCAAACCCCAGGCATCTTTTGTGATAGTTTCCTACTGCAAATTATTTCTCTTTGCTGCAAAGATCAAATATTTTTATGACCCAGATGTGGCAGCCTCGCGAGGGAGATGGACAGGTCTGGAATGTCCAGCATGCACGTGATAGACCTTCACAGCCTTGGCCCGGCACGATTAGGCATCTCTAACCTGACCATACTATGTTCCTGCCAGTCCCAGTGCAGCTGGGAGCATGGCCCCTTGCATGTGTCAAAGCTGCAGAGCAGGGTTGTGCATCCCAGGAACCATAGATGTCCCGGAGCACCACGTGAGTTTGGCCATGAGCAGGACTGTGACTCACCAGGGAGGTGCCTACATGCTCCTGGCTTACTGGCAGCTGCCTCTGGGGCATGCTTGACACTGGGGAGCTGGAAGAGTCCCAGCGCTGAACTCAGAGGCAAATCTGCCTGACCTGCTACGTCAGCAGCGGAAACAGGGAGAGGTATACAGGTAACACCAACAAATGGGATTTCATGGCTAAAGGCACTGATGTTTTGCCAGCTGTTAGAAAAAAGGAAGGGCAGAGAAAGAGAAGCCTTGCTTTGCAAGGAGCGGCATGCAGGAAGTCTTGTGCAAAAAGAGAGGAAAACTCCGTCTCCATTACTTATTGTCTGTGTGTAAATGTGGGCCATGGAGTCTATCCCAGGACTGCTCCCTGGGGCTCTGCCATCCTCTTCCTCCAGTCAACCTCATCTGTGACCTCCATCAGTGACAAATGCAATCCTGGCCCTGCCTGCCCTCAATTAACTTCCTTCTGGCCATACCACAGTTTAGGATAGTATGATTCACACTTCAGGAGTTGATCGCTAAAAGCTAAAAATGGTAAGACTTTTGTTAGCTTTGGGAGTTTCAAAGCCAGCCCTACACCAGCTAAGTAGCCTGGCTTCTGTCAGGCTGGCATTTGCCTAAGTTGGACTGATTTTTAAATCTGTGTTGCCTCTCCATATATTGAGATAATTTGGCCCTAAAGCAACAGAATATAGAGCTTGCATTTTCCCTTCCTTTTAAATTCAAGAGACCTTTATCATAATATATCTGCCTGTCCTGTGTAGCTGGTGGTGTCTTGCCTTTGGCGTTACCGTGTTTGCGCATGAACAGCATCTCTTAACACAAGAAGATATTGGGTAAAACCCCTGTCAAGACCCCCAGCAGCAATTAAAAAATTCATTAAGCTACAATAGGCCAGTCATTGCTGGGTAATTATTAAGCTGTATGAATTGCTAATTGTCTTATTAGCATTAAACAATTATGCAAATAATGGAAAACATACCATAAGGCTAATAAAATTACCTTTTTTTTTTTTTAACTAATAATGAGGTTTAAAATCTAAAGTGATGCTTATGGTTTTACTGGGAACATCTTTGTAGAGGAGCGAGACCTCTATGGGCACTCAGCAGAGGGGGTGAGCAGGACATCTTGAACCACATCTCCCATGAGTTGTCTTTCGGAGCTCGTAGTGCCCCTACACCAGGCTCTCCCCCAGTTCTGCACCCACCCAGACAGCAACACAGGGACACGCAGGTGCTGATGACTTTGGAGGACCACGCGCCGGAGACAGAGTTTGAACTTTGTGCTATCATAGACTTCCTATGGGCATCCCTGTTCTTCCCAAAAAAAAGCACGTGGTGCTTCAGGTTTGGTCTGTGTGAAAACAAGGCAGTTTGTAGTTTTTCACATCAATTCAGTTCAGAAGTGGAAAGTTCTAGCCTTTAAAGTTAAGCTGTGTCAAGTATTTTATTACTGTCAAGTTAGCAACCTGAGGTAAGAGCCAGTCTGTCTTCCAAGTGAGGTTCCAGCTGGATTTCCAAGGTCAGCAAAAAGCTGAATGATGAGCAAGTGCCTTTGTGTTCCTGTGAAACGAGAACAAGACCTTGTTTACCCCCACCCCCGGGAAAAGAAAAGACGACTTCACTTATTCATATTCACAGCGAGCTTGGAAGAGGCAAAGTGCTGCTTTGCTTCAGCATGTTAACATTGTTAATCACTAACAAATATTATCAGTTTTCTAGGCTTTAAACTCTGCTCTGCTGATAAGACGCAGCATTTCAAAGCAGCCAAGCCAGCTCCTGCTCCAGGGTGGGTCCTGCTCCCATAGAGATGAGGGTCACCTCACCCAATCTCGTTATCCAAATGGGATTTGATCAGCAAAAAACACCTTCACTTTCACTATCTGATAAGAATGGTGAAGTTTGCAGCTCCTGGAGGACTGCGGGGAGCGTTCCGCCATGGCACTGCAAAGATCAGGGGTCACCACTGCCTGTTTCAGTTTCCTTGCAAGAGGAGGGGAGGTCACCTTCTGAAACAAACACCATCCCCAGTCCCCTTGGAAAGCTGTTTTTAGCTCCCTGAGATTCTCTGGTGACCCACCACGCAGCTGTTCATAGCCTTTTCATTCTTCCTTCTCACCTGGTGTGTAGGACACAGCATGTGAGCTGTCTCTCATCCTTGTCTGGAAATAACTTTCTGTCATCGACCTCTAGCCTGTCCCGCACCTCACTGTTTTGGGGGACAGGAAAGCCAGCAGGTCATCTTCCTGGCAGGCAGGAAGGAACATGAGAAAGAGGCTTTTTTTTCTTTTGGTGACAGGACACACTTTGCTCTGATGCTCAGTGGTTTTGATCCTTCGAGGTTTTAGGATAATGGAATCACCATTTATGAGCTTCTCAGAAGCATGTGTCGTGGAGAGATGTACCAAAATGCCTCTTTCTGTAACTTGACGTTTCACTTTCATCATCTTTCAGTGGAAACTCGTGTTCACACTTGAATTTTGTAATGGTTTTTTTTCTGCTGCTTTGCAGATCAAACTAGCCTGACTCCAAGCAGAGGCGGGTTTTGTGTGGAAGCATTTCTGTGTGAGTAGCTGTGAAATTGTTGGGGCTTTCTTTTCCCTGGCTTGGGCCTTTCTGTCTCTGTGGAGTCAGCCTGGCTGCCTTCTGGGAAGAGAGAGCTGATGAGGCATGTTACTGATGAGACACATACTTTTTCCTTCTTGTTTTGAATCCTTCATTTTAATACAAGCCATTGGCACAGGAATGTATGAGAGCTCTTGGCTACAACACACACTTCCTATTGTTGGGAGTGAACAGCCCTGCGTACAGCCTGCAGCAAAATTATGAAGTAGCTCAATTTGACCAGCTGATTTCCCACAATAGTTAAAAGATGTGATTTTTCCATGGTGTTACACTGTCTTAGGAAAAAAACTTGTATCACTCGGTTCTCAGCTTCATGAAGCCCCACGTTGTTTGATATAAGGAATCAACTCTTCCCGCCCCTGCCTCAAATCCACAAGCTAACAAACATTAGTTGTTTTTCTTTGGGCTTTAGGGTGGTCCTAGTTGTATATTTAAGTTTTTTCTCTACTACCAGTGAACTCCAGGCTGCTGTATATGGGAACCAGTATAAATTTAAGAGGTAATGGCAAAGAGTGATCCTCACCAGTCATAGCAGCCCTCAGGAAGCACTCAGCATTTCTCTGTTGCAGTTTGGTATCTAGGAAGAGAACTGAAAAGGACTGTGGAAAAGAAAGAAAAGAGTAATCTGTAAGTAGAGAAGAATAAATCGGTCCATGTCTGTGGACTGCTGCTCTCCACAAAGCCTCCAAATGGGCCTCAGGAAGGGATCTGGAGGGAGCAGGCACTGCACTCTCAGGACACGCTCTGCTCCATGAGCTGGCAGTGCATCACAGGTGGGAAATTTCACACAGCAGCACTGGGAAAAGCTCAGTGATTGTGGGCAAGGTCCAAAAACTAGGATGAGGACATATAAGGTTCCTCCAAGGAAAAGATGTGGAAGGGAAAAACACAATCCAGAGTAAGGATTTGTAAGCATCATCCCATGAGGAATGCTGTGGAAGAACAGCGGTCGTGGGTAATAGCTAGGCAGCTGCACAGGCAGCTCTGCTCCCTTCCTGCCCCGCTCCTCCGCTAGTAGTGCTTGTTAGTTTACCTGTTGGTGCATTAGAGACTCACCATAGCTACAAACTCCTGCAGAGCTCTCCTTAATCACTAAGAACACTGCACAAGTCACTGATGCCTGTATTTTGAAAAGCCATTATTGGCCCAGTAGTAATACTATTACTGCATTAGCTAACTCCTTCAGCGATGTCATTTTAATCACCTTAGCGTATAATGTGGACCTGATTCTTCTGGTGTACCAAGGGCTGTACCTCCAACCTAACCCTTGGGATGCGTAGCTTGGAGCCAGCAATTAACAGTTTCTTCTTCTGGCATCTGCAAGCCTGGATGCCTTTCTGATAGGACCATCTCAGTCAAACACAGATGACCAGGCTCAGTGCAGGGAGGGACGAGGTAAAATGTAGTGGCTTGTGATACACAGAAAATCACAGCTGCTCTCCGAGTCCAGCCTAGCTTTCCGCTCCATGGGTCTGTGTCCCTTGCCACCCAGCCCAAGCTGCCCCTTCCCAAAGCACGAGGTAATGAGAAGGGACTAACTGCATCAACTCATTAAGCTGGGTTTGTTAGAAGACAGATTGTCATGTTAAACAAATATATTTTTAAAAAACTAAATATCATTCCCTGGGCTGTGCCCCATCTGGGCCATTAAATTTGAAAGGGGTAACTACAGCTGTGTCAAAGCTGAGCTCAGAAGCTGATTTGCACCATTTGTACTACTAGCAATTGGCAACAACTCAATTTTCAAACATAATTTTCTTCTTGTCGTTTCCCAGTGCTGCGCTATGTAGATTGTGAGCACGGCAGGGGGATGCACGCTGCTGAACAAAACAGTCTTTGGGACTTAGAAAAAGAAAGCCCACAAATGCATTTCCTAAACCCCTGACATCCTCTTCATTTCTCACCAAGCCCTAAGTTACCTGACAGAGGACAGGAAAGGCTGTCTATCGTTATCCAGCTGGTTCTTTGTAAATCATGCAAATTTTATCCTTCTAATGAAAAGGTGGTGTGGAAATGAAGCAGGACAGCTCAGCTTTCAGGCCCCCGCATGTTAAGTTTCCAACTTGCAAGAAAGCAAGCACCTTTTTCCGGGGAGGGGGAGAACAACCAACAACTCTGAGTTAATCCAGTGTTTCTTTTGATTGGTCCCTTGGTAGCCTGATTAATTTTGAGTGCAGATGTTTACGCTTTCCTTCACAAGAATACACCCAGCATTCAGGAGAAGGCTCGCTGTGCCGTATTTCCTCCTTCCCCCACCGTTCTTGTTACAGTTGTGCAGCAACATATGCTAAGGCCTTATTACAAGGGATTCCTATAAATGGCATAAAGGATTAATAATGTATTTATAACACAACTTTGTTTTAGTATAAAGTGATCTATAAATTTGTAATAAATGTTTTATAATGTTTTTGTAGCCTGTTATAAATGATAAATGGGAGACTATAGATGCCACATCAAATATTCATGCTGCATTGTGTGCATTATTATGCCGTTACTGTTCAGGAAACCATTAATAATAAAGTGAATGGAGATGTAAAAGTTGCTGACATGCCCAGCAAGCCATTTATAATGAAATGTATAATCCTTACCATAAAGTAAATACATTGGCCAGTGATTGTTGATGAAATGGAAACACACTGAATTATTTGCGAGGTATTTATATATTAATGTATATTATCCATATCATGTCATAGAAATGCCATTAATATATTATATGTATTATTAATTATTTTTACGTAATTTATAGGCAGCTCTTAAAGCGTTACCTTTTCTCTTCTGCCGTTTTCTCAGCTGCACGAGATCTGGTGAGTTATTTTATGTGCTGCAGGGCAGCCACAATGAACTGGCAATCACGGTGCGGCTCCAGGCAGGGCTCAGCCTTCCCTGGCCACCAGCCACGATCCTGCTCCTTCCCCGGCCACGGTCCCCCTCGCTCCTTCGGTGACTACTGCCCTGCCTCCTGCCATGGCCATGGCCTCCCTGGCTCCTTCCCTGGCCACGGTGTCGCTCCTTCCACGGCCACAGACCCCCTCACTCTTTCCCTTGCCACGATCCTGCTCCTTCTGTGGCCACGGTCCCCCTCGCTCCTTCCCGGACTACTGCCCTGCCGCCTCCCCTGGCCACGGCTTCCCTCGCTCCTGCCCTGGCTTCCTTCCCAGCCCCCCTCCCTGCCTCCTTCCCCAGCCCCTGCCCCCTCGCTCCAGGCTGGGCCCTGGCCCCGCCGCCCCCTGCCCTCCCTGCCCCGCCGCAGGCCCTTTGCTCCGTCCCCGGGCAGCCATGCTCTGTCCTCCCGCCACCTCCTCACGCCTCCTGCGCGGCTGCCCGTTCCCGCAGCAAACTCCATGTTTTTGCGTGTCTGCACAGGACGCGTCCCGCGCCCCCGAGCCCAACCCCGGGACCCCCTGCCGCCTCGGCCCCTGCGGAGCCGCCGCCGCCCCCCGGCCCCACACGCCGCCGCTCGTGTCCCAGGCGCGCCCGTTTGCCGCCTCGCACCCCCCCCGCCCCGGCGCTGCCGCAGCCCCCTCACAGCCCCTATTGCCCCCCCTACACGCCCCCGCCAGGCTCGGCCCCGGGCGAGGCGGAGCGAGGCCCTGCGGGGCCGCCGCCGCCCGCCCCCCGCCCGCCCCTCCGCCCGCCCCGCTGCCCGCCGCGGCCGCCACACACCGGCAGCCTGCGGCGGGGCCGGGCTGGGCCGGGCGCCTCCTGCCCTGCCGGGCCGGCCCGCGGGGCCATGGCGGCCATCCAGAACCTGCAGCTGTGGTGCAAGCAGCAGTGCGAGGGCTACCGCGGTGTCAGCATCACCAACATGACCACCTCCTTCCGCGACGGCCTCGCCTTCTGCGCCATCCTCCACCGGCACCGGCCCGACCTCATGTGAGTACCCTCGCCGGGCGTCGAGGCCGGGGCGGGGGCTGCCGGGGCAGGGGGCTGTGGGCCCGCTGGGCCTGGGACCCCCTCGCTGGGCTGCGGGCAGCCCGCCGTGCCCCTGCAGACCCCGGTCCCCAGGCCCCTGCCTTGCCTTGAGCACCCCCAGCAGACGCCCAGCTCCCCCCGCTCCTCCTCGCTCACAGCATCTCCCGGTGCTGTGGGCCGGCAGCTGGCACCAGGAGCAGTGCCAGCACCCATGCTGGAAATCTTCAAGCAACACACTCTTGCTGCCGGCCAGCCTTTTTCCCCCCTATATTTTTCCTTTTTTCCCTCTGTGGCTGAATTATCGATGTTTTAAATGCGCCCTTTCCATTGCAAAACAAGTTCAGACACTGGTTTCCTTCTTTGCTGTCGGTGTTTGCTTAGGCTAGGCTCTCCTCGGTAGGCGAGGGCTATTTAAACAAAATATAATAGAAGGGCAGGGCCTGGCAGCCGCTGGATTCCTGCACATCTCTCGTTTTCCCCATCTAGAACTCTGTCTGTGGGAGGCAAAGCGCTTTCCACCCCTTGCTGGCACCCTCTGGGTTTTGACTTGTCCCTGCCCAAACGTTGACATCTGGGAAGGTGAATTCCCACAGGGGGATGTAGATCTGCTTCCCAGGTGGTGGGTTTTTTTATTTCTGGTCTCTTTGGACTTTGGAGAGGGGGGTGTTGATGGGGGGAGGTCAAGGGAAGGGAGCAGCACAAAGATTGCCTAGGAGCACTGGTTTAAGCGTTAGGTCTCTCCCAGCCAGGTGTGTCCAGCTGGTAGAGGACCACACTGGGTTTTCTGTACTGCAGTTTTCCTCCTGTTCCTTGAATTCTGCCTTTTTCCTCATGTTCCCGGGAGAGCCTGCTGCTTGGGTTCATGTGCAGAGATCTCTTTTTATAGGTATCTCGCTCCTGCTGGAAACTAAGGAGAAGATCTTCTCTTGCCCTCTATTCTCTGTTGTTCTGAAACTTGGAAGAGGCAGAAGCAGGCTTGGGCAGCTTCTTGGGCAGCGGGAAGTTAGTGCAGGAGCTTCAGGCACGCTTTCTCTGTAGTCCCCAGTGCTTGTGTAGTCACCATGGTGTTGCTGTCTACAGCTTCCTGACATGCTGTTATCTCCATGTGACTGCAGATATTTCCTTTCCTTCCTTTTATTCACAGTCCCAAAGACACAAAAAGTAGGGCTGAAAGGTTGGCGTGTCCAAAAAGTGCTCGTGGAGGGATTGTAACTGCTTCCTGGCCATCTGCAACTGGCATGAGTGTACACAGGGGCTTTGCCACTGGAGAGCTGGAATAATTCTGTTGACCAGTTTAGTGGGTTGTTTATAATCCTTGAACTGTGCATTGAGGGTTGTGGATAGACGTATTTTAAATAAATTCTCCTGTGCTGAAGAGGGAAGGTGTTCCTTGTGGTATCTCTCTGTTCCCATTCATTTTCTTTTACGATGGAAATTCTGCCTGACTTTATTCAGAACCTTACAGAAGCTCTTTCTGACTTGGACCAGCTCAGCAAAGACTGCCTGAAGGTTAAAGTAAGAGAAGCTTTTATCAGCGACCTCCTTCATGAGTGTCAGTGGTGTAATGCAGGAAAGTACCTGGTGCATCCTTGGCTGGGCAAAGTCCTCCTGGAAGGAAATTACACTTTCAAGTGGTTGGTGGCTAGGGCTGCTGAGTGTCATGTGTCGGATCCTGGGGCTGGATACTTTTCAGATTCTTCATCAATCTGTAAAAACTTCTCTGAGTGTCGGGAATGCTAGAGCCACTGGCAGAGAAATGTGGCTGGGTGCACTGGTGGTTGTGACTCCTGCTTCCCAGGGGCTTGAAGTGCTTTATCCTGAGCTCCTCCCCTTGCTTCGAGCAAAGATCCTAGTTGAAGATTGAAAGTATCATACTGAAAATAAAACTAAAAAAGTATAATTGGTGTTCAGAGTGCTTAGTGTGTTTGCAGCAGCTCTGCTATATCAATCACTTGCAGAACACGGTTCAGTCACGGCATCGGAGTTTTGCAACAGTGTGTTTTCCATCTTGGTTTACACAAATTACATTCTTGGGCTGAGGAGTGCAGGGGCTTTCTCTTTGCAGGAGCCTGAGAAATTCCCAGGAAAACCTCAAGCAATTACAAAACATGGTCATAATCACAGGCTTCTCTTATGGGGTATGTGGCTCAGAGGATGGGCTGGTGGGAGTCTCTTTCCCCTTCCTGCTTTCTTGCTGGAAAACATAAGGAAAATATGATAACTTCTCTCAAACTTGGCTGTTGTTGATTTGTATGTTATCAGCGAACAGGGCAGGCTGTGTAAAATTAGAAATGCATTTCCCACTCACTTCCCACTCACCCAAGGATGTTTTGGGGGAGTGGAGACACATGCTGAATTACCATGGAAATTCATTTCGCTTTTGTCCCAGCTGAAGAGTGGTTCTTAGCCAGCCCCAGCCAGGCACGCATGCTGTGTCAGGCAGGTCCCAGCCTATTTTCTGGGATGATTGCGGCGGGGCCCTGAGGCTCCTCTCATCAGAGGGACATGAAGTGAAGCCTCACAGCAGCGTGGTGGGTGGTGGGAGGCTGAGGTCAGCAGCTGCTGTGTGTGATGGTGAAGGCTGTGCAAGCTCCGACCACAGTTTTAGTGGCCTTGGCTTGATAAGTGAGTTAGAAAAAGCAGGGGAGCTGTGCACGCTCGCTCAGATATTGATGCCAGATGTCGAGGAAAGGTTTTGATTAAGCTCCTTCTCTTCGTCCAGGATCTTGCTCTTTCCCAGACTGCAAGCTGGTGTTCAGCTCGGTGTTCTGGGAATTGACTGGTTGTGAAATCCCCCTTGGCAGCTGAGCACTAGCAGGCGCCCATTCCTCCAGCAGCATTTCCTGAGGTGCTGTCAGCTCAGCGCTGCAGGATGAGGCCAACAGTCACCAATACGGACAGGGAGGGCCTTGGGCATGCTGAAGATGGGTTGCCCACAGTCTTCATCTCCTTAGTAAAAGGCTGGGATGAAGCAGAGCTGCTGTTTGCTTGGCCTCTGTGGGGCTGTGGTTTGTGTGACAGGTGTGAGGGGAGGTTGGTTCTAGGGTCAAGGAGTCTTATCTGTTGCTAGTCACCCCCAGCATGCAGCGTGCCAGCAAGACCAGAGCAGGGGGAGCAGGCATTGCTGAGAGGAGGATGAGTGCATGGGGGACATCTTCCACCTGGGATTCCCAGCCCTGATCCCCCTTCCCCAGGTTGTTTGCAACTCCAAAAAGAACACAGCTGAAAGGTCCTGCTCCCAGCAGAGCGTGCTGATTTAAACCCTCTCTGTTCAAGGACTGTGAGCTGGTAAAGGCTGCATCAGGCTTTTTCAGCAATCTTTTTGGCTGCATATCTTATTGTCTATAGAGAAAATAGTACCAAAGTGCTGAGAAGCAGAAGCCTGTTTGGTACTTCATGGCTCTTGATCTTTCCTGCTCAGTCTGCTCCAAGGTCAAGTTTCCAACCAAGTTAGTACTTGTAGCAGCAGCAGAGATTCCTCCTGTGGAAGTACGTGTGCTTACAAAGGACTGTGGCATGCTTTGCGAGCGCTGGGTCTGTGCAGCTGGATCAGTGGGTGGTCACGGAGATTTGTGGACATGAGAAATGCTTGGCCCCTTTTAGCTAAAATGATTTTTTTGGGAGCTAAAAACTTCACTTCCATTCCTGTACTAGTGAACTCCACTCTGATTTGTTTCCAACACTGGAGGCCCTCTCTTGGGTCAGATTTATATTTCTCACCTCTTCCAATTAATTCAGTTGCCTGTGTTTTCTCAGCGGAGAACTCCTACTTCTCCGTTTGTATTAGTGTTGCTTTCTTAGGATTACATTGGTCCAGAGAGCTTTGATACTCCAAGATAGGAGATGCACCAGCAAGATCAATTTCCAAAAGAAATATGTGTAAGCAGTTCATCTGACTAGCCAGGGATGGAGTGATGCTGAGAGGGCAGGAGGCTCTCAAAAGCTCCAAGTAACCCGGCTGTTTGCTCAC
Source organism: Falco naumanni (assembly GCF_017639655.2). NCBI lineage: Eukaryota > Metazoa > Chordata > Aves > Falconiformes > Falconidae > Falco > Falco naumanni. The sequence goes on along the minus strand of NC_054057.1, from coordinate 82,232,396 downwards.
TGCTTCGGGGAGCAGAAGGGGATTTCAGACATTCATCATCAAGAGATCTGGGTTTCTAGGTGTCTGTTACGTGCCACGCAGTGTGAAGCGGCACGCATGCTGCCACAGCAAACAGCGTTCAGCACGGCTGAAGGCCACTGACTGGCCATGAATAAGTAACTCCAGTATGATATGTCTTACATGCCAGCATACGGGAAGCTGGAGCTCCCCTTTGCTCTTGCAGGTGTATTCCTGCGTTTCCCTGCTACAGAGACTATTTGGGAGCAGAAGCAGGAGTGAGGCAGAGTGCTGCAATCACATCCTTCAGCTGGCGCTTAAAAAAAGCTGATTTTCTTGCCTGACGCAAGCCAGAATGATTGTATCTATTGTTTCACTGAAACTTTTTTGGCATGTGACTATTTTTGTTGCTCTTTTTAATCCATTGTCTCAGGGAAGGGAAGTCTCTGGGCAGGAGCACTGCTTGAAGAAAAACCTCAGCAAGTCCCTTTGATTTTGCACAGGAGAGAGTATATGATTTAGAGGTGGGATGTGCCTCTTCTTTACATGCTTCCTGGGGGAGTTTGACCTTTGGGTCTTACCTGCTGTTTGTTCTCTCCTTATCCCACACAGCAATACCTGATGTGGGAAGCAGGGAGGAGGCATGGTCTGTGGTGCGATGGACAAACCTGTATGAAGCCCCCACTCTTGTTCATAATGTGATGCTCCGCGTTTTGTACTAAGTAGATAAAGAACCTGGCTTGCTCCTCGCTTTTACAAGTCATGGAAAAAGTTCCCCGGCTGCAATACAGATCATGTGTTTCTCTCATGAATAGGTCACTGTAAGCCAGCTTTGCCCTGGCTTTCACAGCGTTATCCCAGCTCCTCTCGGAGGTGAGGAACTGGCTAGCAAGGGTAGGCCCATAGTGGTTATGAAGGTACTATGTACAGAAATGCGGTTAGTGCCGTAGCCTTTTCTGTTCATCAGTGAGAATTCCCTCTCTGATATCAGTCTTGCACTTAGCTTTATGCCAGCAGGTACAAGGATTGTAAAGTGAAACTGGGTTATCGGAAAAGAATTGAGCCTGCCTGCTTGCCTGTTGGGAGGGCAGGGCTGCCAGCCAACAGTCAGTTTTGTATTCCCAGTTTAGCAACTGGCAGTCACTTTAAAACAAGACTGACAGTGACCGTTTCCTAAATGAGGGACATGCTCTGCTGCGGGTGAGGTAGCATGCTGTGTTGCAGCTCTACTTTCAACAGCACGAACTCCCCCTCCCCCCTGCTTTCTTGTGCTTTCTTGCCTGTCCCGCCAGGTCCCGGTTTCTGAGTTGCCAGCACGGTGCAGGGAGAGGTGGCATCTGGGTTGGACCAGAGAGAGGGGCAAGAGCAAATCTGGGAAGAGGGAGGACAGCAGAAAGGAAGAAGGATTGTTGACTTTGGCTTGTAACTGCAAACAGCAATTGTCTCTTCCTTTTCAGTTATTGGTTCTGATTACAAATCAAAAGTCACAGCCCCAGGGAAAGAATAAGGTTTCCACAGGCAACTTCGGTGTTATCAGCCGCAGTATTGTGTTGTGGGCAGAGGTATTTCCCAGGCAGATTCCTGGTGGTGGTTTTATGGAGCTCTGCCAGAGGAGAAAAGAGGATTTGAAACCAGAACTTGTGTGCTGGTGGAACTGGCAGCTTTTGAGATCAGGGGATATGGGTGTGCTGGAGGAGTGTGCGATACATGCGGCGTCTGAGGTATCCACACCTCCTTGGGGCTGAGGCCTGTCTTTGTGGAGACAACTTGCAAGATGGGAAAAGAGCATGGATGTGACTTTGGAAAGTACTTCCAGGGAGAGAGTGTTGCAAATCTGGCTGGCAGGCATCAGTGTGTCTTTTTGAGGTGGGAGAGGAACAAGGCTTTTTAGGGGGGAAAAAACCCTGCCCCATGAGTTAGAGGTTGCTCCTGGCAGTCTCAGCAAACCCCCTGAATCTGCACGGGATGTCTTCGCATCAGCACGTCCTGTCCATGGGAGGTTGTGGGAGTCAGCACTGCAAGGGTAGATGTGCCAAAAATGTGTTGTGCTGGCTGTGGGCAGATGTCTGTGCCTGCTGAGTCTCCTGCACGTCTTTCTCCTGGGAGGAACAGCAGGTCTGTGACTGGGATGGGATCTGCCACGCTGCTCCCTCCAGAGCATCTCTGAGAAGGCAGGGTGGGAGGAGGTGCTCTGTCTCCCCAACTGCTGAGGCTCAGAGAGGTTGAAGAAGCTGGAAGTGAAGCAGCTTGCTCTACATCACCAACCTGAGATTTTTCTCTTCTTTCTGTATTTCAGAAACTTCAACTCCCTCAGTAAAGAAAATGTGTATGAGAACAACAAGTTGGTAAGTGACTATTAATGTTTTACTTTTGGTCTAGTTTGTGAGCTGGCACCTTCCTTATGTGGTTTAGCAGCAGAAACCCTGCAGATGCAGTGTGCTGAGTGTCATATTCAAATCCTTTGCCTTATTTTGCATGTATCCAACTTTCCGATTTGAATGGCAATATCCAGGCTTGCTGGCTGCTTTAAAGCACCCTCAGGCTGTTCACGCTTCTTTGCTGGCCGCACAGTGGTGCCTGTGTCCAACATGTCCTGTGGCAGCAGGAATTTGGACAGAGATGCTGGAGGTCAAAACATGGACATGGACATGTTGAGTATGTGATGCTCCCAAGGGATGGAGCAGGAGCTGAGAGATAGCTGGTGTGGGAGGGGAAGTGCAGGGAGTCTCCCCCTACTTCTGCTTGTTCCAGGTGCAGGGGTGAAGGCTGCTGGAAGGTGGAAACATCCTAAAATCTCATCCTGTCTGGACACTTCACTCCAAGATGAGATTTGGGTTTCTCTTGTTCTCTCTGTGAAGAAAGTAGAAATTGGGCAGGTCAACCCCTTCCTGCACTGGATTCAAGCATGGGCTTAGTGCTTCAAGGAAGGATTTTTTTCCTCCCTCTCCCTCACAAAGAGATTTAAACGCTTCTCTTCCCCTTGGCATCACTCCACACAGCTTCATGGCTGCTTGGCAGGAGCTCGGGATGTGAACGAACCACAGCAGCTTACTCTTGTCTGGCTGGAGGAATAACATCCTCTGATGCAGTGAGCCATCTGAGGTGGTCCTTGCCTCCAGCAGAGCTAAACTTGCCCCCGCTTCAGCCCTGGCCATGTTCACAGTGCCTGCAATGGACCCCCCTCTCCCCATGCTGGGGCTGCAACATGTGCGCAGTTATTCACACTCTCTGGGGTTCAGCCCTGCATGTTCCTCTCCTCTAGGTGAGATTCAGACCAACCATTTTTGCCCTTGAGGTTTGACGTTTGGCAGGCATCGGGGCCTCTTCGCCACGGACAGTTGTCCTGGCCAGAGCGCTGTGTAGCCCTGAGTGTGGCTCCTTCCCCAGCGGGCTGGTGGTGTCTGCTCTGCTGGCAGCTTTGCTTGTCTCTGGGAAATGAGCTGTATGAGCTGCCTCCGCTGCTTTTATTAATGAAAAGCTCCTTTGTGTGTCTCATAAAAAGGGTTGCTCCCCTCCTTTGTCACAGCCTGTCTTTGCTTCACCCCCCCACCTTCTTAGTTTCTTTTACGTCTGTTATTTTGCTCTCTTCCTTATTCCACCTGCTGTAGGCTGCATTGTCTGTGTCACCCTCTCACTGCCAGTGTCCTGCTGCCTTGGCTCTGCTGTGCGTGGGGTCAACCCCTCCAGCTCCCCGTGGGCTCTTGGGCTGGATTCCCCCTTTGGGCTGCTCTCCATCCTGGCTCCTACACTTTCTTGCTCTGGCTGCCCTTGGGATACGAGTGGGTCTGATATCTCCCAGCACTGTTCCTCGGCTATGGTTCAGACCCTCCTTGATACCTCACTATTCAATAACTTATTTTCAGCGGCTGAATTACTCAACTAAAAAAAAAATACTTGTTTGAGCTGCAATTTGCTATATAAGGTCTTCTGCCAAGGAAGAATGTGTCATTTCTCAAGTGCCAAAAAAAATAACCCCAAACCCTAGAAAAAATTTGGTTGGTGGCATTTTTTTTTTGCTAAAGATTTTAAAAATACAAAAAGAGGAGAAAGGTTTCTACAGGCCTGGGATGCAGTTCTTACAGTGCTGATTGATGGTGGCACAGTGTAACAGATACAGCAGTGGCCTGTGTCAGAGGAAAGCTGTGCCTGGCTGGCTCAGATAGCCTCGAGCGTATCACTTTGCCTCCTCTATGCAAAATGGGAGCAGCGGCATTTACCTCCTTTGTACAGCACTTGGAGCAGCACTGATGAAAAATGTCACGCAGAAATAACATGTTGCTTCTTTAAAGGCCAACGTGGGCACGCAGGTAGAGGAGAAGGGCAAGCGGGCCATGTTAGATGGTGATCTTGTTGGATCTCCAGGCAAGCACAGCTCCCAGGAGCACAAGGGTACTGTAGGCACAGGGGATGCTGCATCCTAATGCTGCTGTCTGCATTGGCCACCTGGTTCTGGCCAAACCAGCGGTGTGCATAGAGCATCCTCCTCTGTGGGTCCAGGCAGCCCCTCACGCTTGTTCTGTGCCTGGTGCAGTGGTCTCACCCTGGCAGGAGGTGGCATGACCTGTGTTCCTGCTAGACTGCACACCAAGAATGTCCAGCAAAAAAACACTGGTCAGACCAGTTGTGGAGCCAGTGCAATGGGGAACACTCCAAAGAATATATTAAGCACCAGGTTACGAGACAAGCGAGTGCCAGGCTGGGCTGGCAGCTGGCTGACACAGCCAGAAGTAACTGGCTGAAAGCGTTTTTAATGTCAGCTCAGTTACATTTTTACTGGGATACCCAGTGGAAAAAAATGGTAATTATCTTGCTGAAAAATAGTGGTTGTTTGTTTCTTCTAAGCAGGAATGGTTGGCTTGTACACCAACACTGTTGTATGTCTGTGCCAAAGGTCAGATGCGGAGAGTTTTATAATGTTAAGTCTTTCTTTAACCCTTTCACTCTGGGCTTCAGCAGTAGCCTTCCTTGTGCCTCTGGTCCTGCAAGTACTGTTTTCTTTTGCTGTGTTGGCATTTCAAAGGGAGTGTTCCAAAGGGGGAGGGAAAGGGTTTTTTCCTATAAGCCAGGAAGGAAGAGGGCTGGAGAAGTCCTCGGTAAAAGCCCTACACCGAGTTGAGCAAGGGCAAAGTTGCTTTATGGATGTTGCAGGGTTTTTTGTCCTCTAGTAAAGGCTCTTGTTCAAAGGCAAAAGAAAATAGCTTGTCCCTCCCTTACCTGACTTTGATCTTGCAGTTTCAAAGCAGAGGGCACCACAGCGGGGAGTATTTGCCCCAAATACATGTTAGGCATCATGGAAATGGTTAAGCTGGAAGGGGAGCTAGGTATCAGGAATTCTTCTGCATCATTCCCCTCTTCCCCCTCTCTAGTCTGGGAGAGAGAGCTCCCTCCTGCAGTCCAAGATTTCCCCTTTTTCAGATGGGGAAGAGCAGGCAGTAGCAGGCAGGAAGCTTTAATATTTGCACAGCACTCGGAGATAGAAAGCTGCCTGCAAGCGCCCACCAGCACACCATTGATTGGGGAGTGCTCCAGGTTGGGCTGGAAGCCTGGAAACAAGTCTGCCAGCCTGGACTGACACATCCCCTTCTGCCAGGCCTCGTTCTGCAGCTGTGCAGCTCCAGATAGAGGCAGGCTTGAGGAAGAGCAGGGGAAGCCCAGGTGAGTTCTGTGCAGTGAGCTATGGCCAGCTTGCCAGGCCAGATTTTGGGCTCCCTGCCTGAATTTCTCAATGCAGTGGCTGGAAGCCATGAGTCCGTTGGTTCCTGTAACGGCCGTACGATGTAGGAGTTAAACTGGTGCAGCTGTTCCCCAGTAGAGTTATTATTCAAGTGGGGCTGTTTGCAGTGGAGTTTCTTACTTCTGATGAAGAACAGTTCTGCTGCCTGGGCTGGACAAGACACTCCCCACCCCCACCCCAGTTGTGGTTTTTTTTCCTTCCTTCTCTAGGCATTTCGAGTGGCAGAGGAGGAGCTGGGGATCCCAGCCTTGCTGGATGCAGAGGATATGGTTGCTCTGAGGGTACCAGACAGGTTGAGCATCCTCACCTATGTTTCCCAGTATTATAACTACTTCCATGGACGGTCTCCTAGTAAGTACCGTATTTCTTGGAGGGGTGGGAAGGATGGGGGCTTAATTTTGTGCTGTCCCTTGCCTCCTCACAAGCTTTGAAAAAAAAAAATAGACTGCACAGAGGCCTTTTGATACCAGAACTGTTTCAGTGGGGGATCTAAACTCTTTACACATCTGTCTACAGTAGCACCAATGCTTTTGGAAGGCCACGGGGCTGTGCTTTCTATTTAAAACTAGTGCCTTAAAATTTAAAATACAATCTAAATTTTCTTACGCTGCAGCCAGACAGGCGCACTGAAGGTTCCCCTCCATAGTCCCCACCTCAACTTTTCGTTCTCAAGCACCTACATCCCTGCTTCAGTCTTTGCCACACCGGAGGGCTGGTAAGAACACAGAGTCTAATAAGGCTGAGCTTGTCCATGAGGCTATGCCAGTGGAGCAGCATTGATGGTAGGGCTTGTCCAGCACAGCAGTACTGATACAAGGAAGCAGAAGAAAATGACCCCTCTTAACTGGCATAATACTTACAGCAATGCTTTCAAACATAAAACAGGCCACGGAGCTGCCAAGGCATTATATTCATGTACTGGAGAGTTTATCTGGGCTCACAGGAGCATTATTGTAGACTTGGTTTATATTTGGCTTTAAGCTCATACAAAATGAAATAATACCATAAACTGATTTCACAGGTTCCTCTGGAGGACACTTTAGAAAGTGGGACATGGATGCCTTAACTGGTTAAGGTGAATCTAGATGGAGAAGACAGATATGAATTAAAGATGTCCTACATCTTGGAAAGAAAGCACAATTCACTCTGAGAGCTGTCTTTAATGTCTAAACTCTTCCCTTATCTCCGCCTCTTTACACATTTAAGCATGCTTTTTCTCTCCCTCCACAACCTCTTCCCTCCCCCTTCTTCATCTTTTATTTCTTGTTTTACAGCCGTTCTGATTGAAGTCAAATTCCATCACGTTTATGCCAAGTGATGGGAATCTGGGTCAGTTTGGGGTCTTTACCCCCTCCCCCCTCCAGCATCTTGCCTACCATGTCATCAAGCACAGCACATTTTTATACTCTCCAGTGTCCCACAACATGTTCTAGTTGCACTCCTGTTGCTGAGGGGTGATTATGCGTGTCTGAAAACGAGCCCAGCCAGTAATGTGCCCTCTGACACCAAGCAGACTCCTAATACCATAGTTATGTCCTCCAAATGGGCTCCAGCAGGACACAGGAGGCCAGAGGGGATGAGCCCCCAATATTTTATTGAGGTCATGCATGTACAGAAGAGTAGAGCTGAAGCCACCCGTCTTTGTGCTGGGCTTTGGGAATTCAGTAAATGGCACAAGTGGGAAGTGAGGGGGCAGCCTGAGTCTAGAACATTTGCTGGGGTGGCTGTCACCAGGCCACTGGTCACTGCAGTGAAAGAGCCCTGGGTGTTTATTTGGATAGCTAGCTTTCTTAGGAGAAGGCTGCTGGGAACTGGGCTTTCTCTCTGTATTTACTGAGAAGGGTATAATTTCTTTTCAGATGGGTGGTCATATAATTGGTTGCTCTTAAAGTGAAGCTGTGGCTCAAATATCCCACAAGGAACACAGAGACATCTCATTCAGAGTAGGAAGTGGTGCAAAAATAACACCCCTGTGAGACGGATGAGGGGTCTTTGTAAAAACTGTTGCATGAAGCGTTATTTCCTAGGGAAGTCTCCTTGCACTTCCAGCGCATGGGGCATCACTCCTTGCTCAACTGAAGTGTGTTGGACATTCTCTTTTCTCTGCTTGTTATGAATTTAGAAGGTTGTCTTTTGTCTGCAAAGAAAAGAGGACTGGGCATTTGCATTCTTCTCGTGGCAAATCTTGGTTTCCGCATCAGCACCACCATGGCACCTCCAAGTCCTTGCCGTTGTACAGTTACCCTTTTTAGTGGTCATTTCTGCATTTGACAAGCCTGTTTACTCTGTGAGAGTCCCATCTGGGATGTGGAGTGGATACCCACAGCAGGGAAGGTTCAGGGTGTGTAGGAGGTCTGGAGCAGAGCAACCTGAACAAAGCAAACTTCAGCTGTAATACCTGACAGTGGTGCCTGTTTCAGTGGTGATCGCTTCCAGCCAAACTGTGGGCCGGGTAAAAACCCAAGGTCTTGTTCACACCACTGATGGATGGTGGTTTGTGTTTTTCCATTTTTTCATTCAGCCCCGTGGAATTCCCTGAGAAGAAAAAAATCAGCAGTTTCAGCTGAATGTTGGTAAAAGTCACTTGTTCCTCTTGCCCCTCAATGCGTTACAGAACCGCTTGTGAAGGAAGCCTGTGTTTCCTTGTGTGCTTTGCATGTTATCCATCAGGTACCTCTGGGTCTTCTGGTCTTCTTATGCTGTGAATTACTCCTAAGCCCATGGCTTTTCCTTATGTTCTCTTAAAATCTTTCCTTCTTTCTTCCAGTTGGAGGCATGGCTGGAATCAAGCGTCCTTCCTCTGAACCTCAGGAGCAGCCTCTTGGGAAGAAAGCTGTTTCAGAGCCTCCTAAGCCGGTGCCACCAAAACTGCCCCCTGCCCACCCACCAGCCAGAGCTAAGCCAAAAGAAGCCTCCCCAGTCACCCCAGTAAGAAATGTGTTTTGGGGTGTTCTTCATGCCTTAAACCTGTTAAGTGAGCTAGAGTATTAGGCTAGTTCAAGGCTACTGGTGGTAAGGACTTAATCTCTAAATTTTCTGCTCACCATGGGGGATTTAATCCAGAGGTCTGGCTACTGCACATATTCAGATGCAAGTCATTGGAAAGACATTAGGCAGCTGGGACTCATCTAGTGGTGAACAGGACATGGGTGTCTTAGGACTTACGCTGTTCCTAGATCTTGGGGATGGAGATTTTGAGCAGAATGTATTGGTTTTGCTAGAAAACACTAATTAAATTCTTGGAAACAGTTTGAAAGCAGAGTAGGGATGGAAACAGCATGGAGGAAGGGAAGCTTCTCTCAAAAGGGTAAGGCCCTTTTTCCAGCTAATTCAAATCAGAAGCCTTTGCGCTTCGGTTTCCCACAGGTAGACAAAACACCCTGGTCCTCTGGATTTGTGGGAACAAGTCTCTCTTCCTCTGTCCTCCCAAGGGCTGTTCCAGTCTGTACGAACAAGGGGCTAGCAGGAGCAGGGATTTTGGGTATCATGTCTGTGTCCTAGCCAAGCGGCTGTGCATGCTGAACGCTCGCCCACCTGGGAGATCCGTAGCTGTACGCAGGGCCACGCCGCTGCCCGCTCACCCGCTGCTTCTCCCCGCAGAAAGGTGTCCTGGCAGAGAGCGGGAATATCCCTAGCAGCAGCTGCGGGATCTGCGGGAACCATGTGCACCTGGTGCAGCGCTGCTTGGTCGATGGGAAGCTCTATCACAGAAACTGCTTCAGGTATGGCTCTTCTGAGGGGGGGCGCAGGCCTGTGGGTCACAGAGAGGCAGCCTGGCTCCTTTGGGGCTGGAGGGAGAGGGTGGAAGCAACCTGGGCCTGCTCTTGACCTGTGCATCGGGGAAACTCTTTGCACAGGTCTGTTTTCATCCACAGCTTTCCTACTTCAGGCTGTGCTGTCCACAGCTCCCGTTTTGGTGCCTGAGGAATGTGCGCGTGGCATCTGTTCACTGCCAGTCTTGTACCTTCACCCTCCCTGTGCTGGCAGTGGAATTGTGCCTGCGCTCTCAGCTGTGTGTCAATGGCCTCCCAGTGCTATGGAGGATGTTTTCTGAGACTTTCGTATCCACAGGTGCAGGCAATGTTGGAACGTGCTTCTTCCTGGAAGCTACAAAGCTGGGCCTGAGCCCGGTACGTTCATCTGTACTAGCCACCAGCAGCCAGGCAGTGTCCAGATCTCTGGTCTCTGCAGCACCAGGAACAAACCTGAGAGTACCCCAGCCCCTACTGCTGCCAGGGTGTTCCAGAAAGCAGCAGAACCCAAGAAACCAGAGCAGGTGTTGAAGAAACCCAGCCAGGAAGGCCTTGCTAATTCAACCAAGCCATCTGTTTCATCTTCTGGAAGCTCTGGCTTCAAAAGTGTCAATACTCCGTGGTCCTCTTCAGCTGTAAATAAATCAGATGACTGCAAAGGTACCCCATTGGGGAATAAAACAGATCACCGTGAAGGTTCCCCGTCAAGACCTCTTTGGACAACCTCCACAACAAAAACACAGCAAGCCCGAGAAAACTTTTTTCGGTCGTTGGAGTCCTCCAGCAGTAAAACCTCTGACACTAAAAACCAAGTCCCTTCTTCTCATGGCCCTGGTAAAACTGCCCCTGCCAGAACCACTGTTGAGGTTAGTGCAGTGAATGCTGAGAAGGATCAGGCACGTAACCATATTATACAGGCTCTGGCTGGATCAAACACCTCTCCAAACAGGCCAGGAGGGCTCAGTTCCATAGGCTCCTCAGCATCCAGCAGGTGAGGACTATTTCTCTTTCCCTTTTTACTCCCAAGAAGATCCTTGGGATAACTTGGAGAAGTCCCAGTTCATCCCTTTTGCCTGATTGCTTTTGTGGCTGAAATTTAAAGACAGGCAGAGGAACTCGTCCGGGTCTTTGGAACAGAGGCTGATAAAATGGTCTGTTCTTTTCAAACAGACTAACTAGGTTGTTCCTTTTTTGCAGTGGCAAGTTTTCTCCCAGCAGTTCTCAGTGGCAGAGCCCAGCTCCAAAAGCACAGTCCAGCAAAACAGACTACACAGCACCAAAACAGGAAAAGATTACAGACCCTCTGCCCAAGAGCCAGGCTGCCAGGAAACCTGTTGACTCTGTGCACAAGCCAGAGTCAAAAGGCATCAAAGGTGAGGATGACTGATTCACATACAGCTCTGCCTGGACACAGCATGCCAGCTTTATGCCTTTCTCTTGGACCAGTACAATGAATGTGTCAGTGACTCCTATACTTTCTGTCTGTACCGCCACATAAGGGTTTTCTGAGTTCTGGGGCTCAACACACCTCCATCTGTCCCTGTGCAGTTGCTTCCTCTAGCATGGTGAGTTTTTCTTCTCTGAGGATCTCCAGGTATTTGAAGTTATACTGTCATCAAACACTGGGATTGTGGTGGATTTCAGAGGCTTAGGTAGACTTTCCCAGATGGGAGACCTTGCCAGAACTTCAGGATGATTTTGTGATTGCAGTTGGGGCTTACCCAACCTCCTGGTCTGTTTTGAACAGAACTTCCACCGTGGTGGCTAAGCAGTAAGCAAAGGGATGATGTTCTGAGGGTACTCTGTGTCTCAGCCACTTCCAGATGGCCTTTTCTTGGGTCAGAAGCAGTATCTATCTGCAGTTTGCAATTTTTTTTTTTCGTCTCTCCCCCTTCCTGCCCCATCCTTTGGTCTCAGATCTTAGCTGTTCGTGTTATATTGTTTTTGAAAGTGCCTGTTCATTTACAGTGCAGCTGTGTTTCTGTAGCTGCATAGATTTTAAAGCATTTTAACTGAAAGGGACAAAAATGCCACCAAGGTTATTTACTACCTATTGTATGTGAATCTGTCCACGTTAAACGTGTTGAACTGGTGCTGGTTTTCTGCAATAACATCATAGTATCTGCCCCAGTGCATGGCTTATCTCCTAAGACCCTCCTGAGACTCAAATCTGGCTTGTTGCTCTTTATTGGATCTGATCTTTTCTTGCTATGTTCCTTTCTTTAGGAAGCATGAATGTTGGTGAAGACAAGTCTGAGAGCCCATCAGACTGGAGATCTCTGTTGAAGCCTGTAACCAGCAAGTGAGTGTCTTGGAGCCAAGGGGTCTCCTTAACAAATGAATGGGGATGATGACTATGCTTGCACCCGTGTTTGTTGCTGCCGGTCTGTGTGCACATAGGAGGGTAAAGCTCCTGTGTTTTAATGCTTCTGTTTTCAGAATTTTGATGGAAAAGGCAAAGGCTTTCATTTCCGGGGAGGGAAAGTGTATTTCAAATTGCTGGACTCTGATTAGAAAGATGTGACCATCCCATATGGAGATCCAGCCCAGGATGTCCAGAACTGTTCCGTTCTGCAAGAAGGGTGGTTTCCTACCTTTGTCTTTCTTCTTTGCAGAGACCAAAGTGGCTCTAAGAAACCTACTGATAACTCCCAGGTGGGAACAGGGAGCCCAGCACACAAGGAGACAAAGCCAAGTCCATTAGTTGTCCCATCAGCAAAGCAGGACTCTGGTATGAAGGATATAAGTTTTGCCTTCATTTTGCTAGTCAGGCAGGGGACAGGCGTTAGTGCTGCAAGGCACGTGTAAGGAGCATGTTGGAGGAGGTTGTGCCTCACTTTCAGGGATTTTTGCTCTCTGCACCTGCTTTGGCCCTGTGGTGCCTGTATTTGGAGAGCCATCCTTCCCCAAGGACAGGGACTCGGTCCTCACAGGGTGCCCTTCTTCTGCAAGACACTAGCAAGATTTTGCTTATGCTCTCTTGCATAAATGTGTAACGGTGAGAAACTTGTTCTTCTCCTTCACCCTTCTTTCCTGCTCTGGCTTTGTAATCAGTGGTTTCTCCCTGTTTCAAGTGAGGGCTTGTGCCCCTTGCTGTCATCAAGGGAAGAGAACTAGGACTAGAAATGAAAGTGGTTAGTGGTGAATGCCAGAGATGCTGGGCAGTGAAGGGATTTTTATGAGATGAGGGTTGAAATTTCTTACACAAAACCTGTCTGTGCTTCTTAACCCAGCTTCATCTGGTGGAGTCATGAAAAAGAAGTTGATGCCCAGTTCAGATCTTATCAGGAGCTGTCAGAATTTAAAGCAAGTCTCTGAAGACCCTGGAGGCTCTGCCAAGAAGGAAGAAGAGGGCAACCAGCTGAAGAAAAGCACTACCACATGTAAGGTCTCTTCTGCCTGCTCAAAGGCCCTCTCCTCTCTGCACTGTCAGGGAACAGCCTGAGTGGTCAGTATGGGAGATGCGTCCCCAAGTTTTCTGTGGCTAAGCCTGTGGCTGTTGTCATGGGGGAGGGGGGGGGAAACTGTTATTAATTCTTATTAGCCAGGTTGGAGGAACCAGCCAGGCCAGAGAATTCAGTGGGAAGGGAAGAAGTTAAAATTAGGATTTGTTAAGGTCACTGCCCTGTCATTCCTTAAACTCAAAGCTATGAAGAGGACCATCTCCTAATTTTGGGAACTGGGATCTAGATGATGTCTCTGTTCCTCCCTAGCTGAGTGGCTTTGGGAAATAAAAGGAATGCAGAGAAGTGTCAGCCAGGGACTCCAGCTGGCGGGACTCATGGTAGCAGCAGCCAAGGCTGCTGCTTCTTGGACTTTCAAAGATGTCCTGATCAGTTCTGACTAGTTTGTCCCTACCCTTCATCCAATTTCTTACTCCTGTATGTTCAACCACAGCTTTACTGTGTACTTCTCCTTTGCCCAGTTGTCCTTGGTCCTACGTAACCCACCACAACACAGATGAAATTTCCTGGAACTGATCTGATGTTTGTTGCTGTCCTGTTTGCTCAGCTTGTTTGTTCTCCCCTTGCCTTACCCCATCTAGATCTGTCTTATCTGCTTGGACTGGAAGGTCCTCACAGCAAGGCTCAGCTGTTTGTCTTGGAGCAAGCAGCATGGGTCTTGACGGCTCGGTAGCCTCACGCTTTAGTATTTGTTAGCTGACTCCAGCGCTGTCCTTAGCCTGCACCTTCAACAGCTACAGAGCATTCAAACCTCAGTTGTGCTGTCCATTTGAGAAGTTTAGCCTGCCTCCACTGCCATCGTTTTTGCAAAACTTTCCATCTCCTTTTTCCTCAGTCTCAGCCGCAAGGTTCAGTATTCTGTCTTTCCCAGAAAGCAAGCTGATAAGAGAGGCCAGCCGGGTTTACATCCTTCTTTCTGAAGCTTGATGACTGCTGTGGGGGAGTGCCCACTGTGGGAACCTTTCCCAGCAGCCTCCTTCCATTTTTCATATGTGTGCCAGTCTGCCATCCGAAAGGCTGTTCTCTCGCTGCTGTCACTTGGCTGTGGATTAAGGACAGACTTGTCGCTCCTCTGTATAGGTCTTTACCTCAGCACTCAGATGCCGTGAACAGTCAGCTACCATTCCTGCCTGCAATCCTCTGTGTTGTGTGGGGCTGTGGATGGTGAGCATTTCTGTAGATCATTCATTATTTTTTTTTGGCCTAGGTAGTGTTTTCTGTTGAGAAAGGAGGCTCCAGCATTTTCTTGCCAACTGTCCTACTTCCAGTTTGCAGGCAAGCAGCCAACCCATCCTGTGCCTGTCAAGACAGAACTTGAGGCTATCAGGGGATATCAGACCCTGGGCTGGTCAGGAGAGTCGTTTTACTAGCTGTTCCCCTCCAGTGACCTTTGTCTTCTCATGACCAGTGGTGCAGCTTTCTGCCTTGGTTAGAGGTGCTGCAGGGATCACCTGGAAGGTGCCTGCAGATGCAGGGCTGAGCTGGGAGAGGGAGGTGTTGCTCTGGCGGTAGCAAACTGCTCATGGCAGGTCAGGTCCCTCTTGGAGGAAACTTTAAGAGAAGTGCGAGTCCTAGGTGATGTACAGGGCAGCAAACCAGCAGCATCCACAGGGAAGAGTACCCTGACAGAGGCCAGCAGTGCAGGGACAGCACAGCTGATTGATACATCCAGCATCTTCTTCTCTGGCACTCATCCTGGAAAATGCAATAGAGCAGGGCTGGGCAGTTGGAGAGCTGTCCTTGAGCTCTTCCTCAAGTCAGGACCAACGAGCTGTCCTTGAGCTCTTCCTCAAGTCAGGACCAACTACCAGAAACTCTCATGAGGCTCCCCTAGGCTCTCTGTCCTGTCTTTCTCCTTGTGTGTGCTGAGCCTGCACCGCTGCTGCCTTTCTTACAGCCATGCTCTTTTGAAATTAGAGTTTTCCTTCCTTATCACATCATCCACGTACGCCTCTGTTCTCTCTCTGTGGTAATTATCCAGCCCAGCCCCTCGGGTATCCAAATACCTCACACTCTTCTGTAGTTATCCTTGCAGCACAGTTGGGCAGAGGAAGCTGAGGCACAGTGGAACAAATACACATTGCTTAAGATTGATTTTAATAGGTGTCCAGGGCCTAAACAGTGCTGTGTAGCAGGGCCTAAGGGACTTCTCACCTAGGAAGTGTTTCGTGGAAGGAATTGAACCTTAGTTTCTTGAGACCTATATGAAGGTCCCCTAGACCATCTTTGTTTCATCAGTATTTACTGATACTTCTTTGTACAAGCACACTAGAGGGGCGTTTTTAAGTATATCTTGATGTTTCCTGTGACAGTAGCCCAGTATTTCTGTTCTGTCGTTTGGAAGCTTAAGAAGGGGTGGCTTTTGCCTCAATAAATATCTTTGGGTTTTAGCAAAATAATGAATGAACATAGAAGTCTAAATTCTTGGGTGCAAGGTCCAAAGTCATATCTGAGTTAGGTGACTGCCTGTGTCCTGGGGGTGAAAGCAGCAGCCTGTGACTGGAAGGAACTGAGCGTCCAGCCACAAGGAGTAAACCGGGCTGTGCTGCTCCCTGAGGACACATCCCTCACCATAGTCAGGCATGCTGATGCATGAATGTCCTCGGTGCCCTCTGTTGCCCTCAGTGCCCTCTGTTGCGTGGCAGGGACCTGTTGTGTTCTCTGGTGGTGCAGGCACTGTCCCACATCACAAAATTATTTTAAGTTTGTTGTGGCATTTTGATTGTTCATTTTTTTTCCCCCTCCCTTCTAGTTAAACCCTCTGTTCCAAAAAGCATCCAGAGCCCTGAAGCAGTGTCCCCAACCAAGGTATGGCTGGAAACCAGGTGTAAGAGGAAGAGGCTGGGGTTGTTGGGTGTCCTGCTGGAGTGCTTGCCCATATATATCTTGGTTTGTTTTATTGAGAGGTTTTATTTGAATTCCCAGGAAAAGGGTGAAAGGCTCTGGGGCATAGACAAGATGGAGAGACTGCCAGTTATCTCCCATGTAGGGGGACAATAGAAGCTGGTATAAGACAGAGCCCGACAAAATTCTAGTAGACATTGCATTCCCCAACAAAGGAGGGAGAATGTCTGTGGATTGACAAGTGTGGGTGATGTTGTCACTCACAGTGAACACATCACAGTGCTGTAATGTCGCAGTGGCCACTGCTGTGCTGTGAGCAGCCAGCTCTGCTCTGCTGCTGACTTGGCCCTTCCAGGACATGGCTCTGCAGTTGGGCTCCTTGTGTCATTTCCCATCTCTGGGGCTGTCACCTCAGCAGGCAGTCCGAAGGCACTGAACTTGATTTGGTCCTACATTTGTTTTCCTAGCTGCACCCGGACTACCTCCCTGAGGAGAAAATCCAGGAGAAGGTGTGTGACATCGAGAAGCAGCTGGATGAGCTGGAATTGAAAGGAGTGGATCTGGAGAAGCAGCTGCGTGGTTGTGAAGGAGGTAAAGGAGACCAGGGGCCACCTCTGTTACAATGGGGAGATGTGAGCCTCATGCTGCCCCTGGGCATTCTTAGCTCCATTTGCAGGAGCTCACGCTACATGTGAGACACCAGGTTGTCAAAGATACCTGGTATAGCAAGATAAAGCCCTATGAATTTTGAACCCTCTCTGGCTGTTTCCTAATCTATTGTTTGAGCAAGGTCTTATGTTTATTTGGCTGAGGATCAGGGAGTTCTGGGAGTGGAAGGCTGCTATTGATCTGGCTTCTGGATCCCAAGCCAGACTGGGCATCGTGGCTGGCTCCAATTTCACAGGGCTTTGTGGGCTCGTGCAGAATGGCAGGGTTGAGCTGGCCACATGGAAGATGAGCTGGGTGCCCTGTAGCAGAGTATCTGTGAGCAGCTTCTTTGAATCTGCAGGGAGTGATCTGCATCCTTTCCTCTGTACCGAGGAGTACCGAAGATGAGCTGTTTTCACCTGAGGTTGCCTGTGGCTCAGTGTGCAGCTTAGTTATCCTAGGCTGTCCCTCAGGTGCCTGTGTGTTTGAGCCAGGGATTCTGAACTGATGCAGCTTCTGAGGGAGCCTTGCCCTTTGTCTCCTTTGCAGATGAGTCTGAGGATGCCCTCATGGTGGAATGGTTCAAACTGATCCATGAGAAACAGCTGCTGCTCAGACAGGAGTCGGAGCTGATGTACAAGTAAGTACAACCAGAAAGTCACCCATCTGCTTGTGCACTTCACCTGTGAGCAGTAAGCAGTGAAGGAGAGGGAGTGGCAACCCAAAAAAATAATGTGCCAGCTGGTGGGACGAGGAGGGCTTCTCCTCTCTGGGAGAACTGCCAGCATCCTGAGGTATTAGCTGATGGGCCTTTGAGCACTGATGAACTTGTGGGGAGGGAAACTTCACAAATGTGATGGAGGAAGATTTCCGCTGACCCACCAGCCCCTGCCCGGGTGGTGTGGTAGGTGATGTGGAGCTGAGGCTTTGGCATGATATGAGAAGGATCTGGCCCTGGGGCATGGAGGGGCAGTAAGTTGTCACTTCTGTGGTTCCTTCCAGGATGAAACAGCAGAAGCTGGAGGAGCAGCAGTGGAACATTGAGGTGGAGCTGCGACACCTCATGAGCAAGCCAGGTAAGGACCAGCTGCACTGAGAGTCCTGGTGGCCCCAGGCTGTGTGGAGCCCTCCACTTTACATGCCAGCACTGGGATGTCCTTCAGATCTGAATGACACTGCTAGGGATTGCAGTTTCACTGCGGGGTGTCTGGGGACTGCGCTGTCAAGCTGTATGGTGGAGACTCCCTCTAACGTCCAACTCACATGTGCTTTCTGAGGGGATGATGTAAGATGTGCTCCCGAGTGTGAGGATATTAAAATTTGGGCCTGTGAGAGGGACTTGCTGGTGCAGGGTGGAGGCAGGAGCCACGGTGGGGAGGTACTTGCCTGTAGCGGTGAGATGGGCTTCCCTTGTCTTGTGCAGAGGAACTGAAGACACCCAGGGAGAAGGAACGAGAGAAGGAGCTGTTGGAATCATACCTAAACACAGTCAATGATCGGAATAATATTGTGGAGTGCCTGGATGAGGACAGACTCAGGTGAGGGCCCTTAGATGGTGGGAGATGAGCCAACACCAGGGATTATTTCCCTTGTACTTCCTCCACAGACCAGGCTATAGGGGTGGATGAATGGCTGTCATCCATACTTCTGCTCCACGAGAGGTGGGTGATGACCTGTCACCAACCATCTTGTCCTAAATACTGCTGCCATTGCTTCCTTGGCAGCTGTTAAAAGCTGAGATCAGGACTGCAGGCATGTTCAGGGCTTCTCCCAAGCTAATTCTGCTCTGAGGACAAGGGCTGTGAAAATGTCAAAGACAGAGGAAGAGAGGGAGAGGCTGGAGGTGGGCAGGATGGAGGCAGTCTGGGAGCTGCAAGAGGACTCTGGGAACATGAAGCCAGGAATGTGTGTGTCTGCTGCAGCAAGTGAAAGAGCAATTCTAGTTGAGAGTTGGATGCTGTCCAAGTTCAAAGGAAGACTGCTGCGTCCAGTAGCTGGATTTGTGCCTCCTGTTGCTGGGAGCAGCCTCCATTTCTTGACCTCAGAGCACTGATGCCAGCTGAGGATTCCAGTAACGCCCAGGCTTTGGGCTCTGGCCTTGCCCAGACCCAAGGACATAGCAGTGTGTTTGTCCCTGATTTACATGAGCACCTCCACAGCCCCTCAGGCTACTGGTGTCTTCAACCTTTATTCATCTCCTCGGGTCTGGTGTGGCCTCACAACCTATCGTGGATGATTCATAGGCCAGCTGGGGGTAGGACCTCCCTGCTGCAGCTGTACTGCCACGGTCTGGAAATCCCCGCACAGGCCCTTGCTTTCAAGGGAGCCAGATGCCATTTGCTAATCTCTTGGGCTCCTCTAACTTTTGGTTTTCCCCACACCCTTCTCAGAGTGTGCTATGGGGGCTGGTCATTTCTGACTGGGGCAATAACAGCAGTCTTTGCCTGGGTTTTGGTATCTACCACCTTGTCGTGAAAGACGGCAGTTTTTTAATGCCATGCTGTTCTGTTACAGAGAGCAAGAGGAGGACCAGATGTTGGCAGACATGATCCAGAGGTTGGGTAAGGGCCCTTTCTACTCTTACGGAGCAGCACTGGGTGGCTCTGGGGCTGGCAGGTCTCAACCTGCTCTGTGTCTTCTCCCTCTTCTGCAGATGGATCTCTTGAGAGCCAGGAGCCAGAGAAGAAGAAGAACAAGTTCCACTTGCCCAAAATACGGAAGCAGAAAAATAAGAGTAAAGCTCAGGAGTGATGTTCCTTTGCCCAGCAGGGCCATCACAGGTATGTTCCTTCCTCGCTCTGCTTTCCTGGAGTCGTGCAGGACTGTGATGATGCTCCTCTGCTCCCTGACATGGAGGCTGCATATTTGCAGACCAAAGGGACAGTGTGAATCCCTTCTGGCCCTGGTTTGGGGGCCAAGGATACCTTTCCCAGAAGATGGACTTTTAAGACTTTTTTCCTTATTTTGGTATAGCTCGGAGCCGGCTTCAGCCTTCTTGGCAGCTCAGGAGGGCAGAGCTCAATTTGCCCATCCACTGCTTGGGTTATTACAGTCCTGAATGCAGAAGCATGGCACTGCACGTCACACTTGTCACACTTGTGTCAGCCAGGGCTGCACCAAGGATGCTACGCTGGTCTGTGAAAGGGCCATTCTCCTTCCCTTCCTCCCTCCCTGTACTTGCTGTGGCTCTTTGGCCAGGATCAGAGATGCGGTGGGGGGGAGGGTACTATGGGGAAGAGAGATGGACGGAATCCCCCTTATTGTGCCAGTGCAAAAGGGAGCTGCAGGCCCCACAGCTGGAGGGGGGCAGAGAGCAGAGCCACCTCTGTATCAGTGGGGTAGACTCAGCGTGGTTTCAGCAATAGTGCTGTTTCCAGACCTCCTTTGGGGAGCTGCTGTAGGCTGGTTTCTCAAAGCCATGAGGGGTTGCTCACTGCTTCATTCCCTCTATGGGGGAGATTTGTAGCTTCCTTATTTCTCTGACTGCATGGTGAAGCAGGGTTTTCATTGTCTATGGCCTATCCTGCTGAAAATGAACAGAAGTCGTCTTTTAACAAGCAGGTGCTAACTGGGAGCAGAAGGGAATTAATGGGTTTGCCTCACCCATGAGTCTTCTGCATGAGACCAATATTTCAGTTCCTGAGGCTCTGTCCCTGGGTAGCCAGCAACCTCAAGGAATGCTGCCATTCATCTTGGTGAGACCAGAAGAGCACAAGCAGGTCCTGGGCTGTGGCAGTAAGTCTTCCTACTCTTCCCTCAGTCCAGTGACTGCAGCCAGACACCTGCCCTGTGTGGCAGCATCCTCTCTTCGCAGTCAGCCTGGGGAGCAGGGATGGAGACAGGCAGGGGAAGATCAGATCAGTTCATGATGCCTCTAGCTCTGGTGTGTGTGGACTTCCCTTCTCCCTCCAAGCCAGGTACTTTGAGGTTTCTCTAAGTCCTGTTCTGCAGCAGGGCCTGGGATTCTGGACGGCGGAGGCTTGCACGCTGTGCCCGATGGCAAAGCGGAGGCGATGCGTCCCTTACCCACGAGGTGGCAGCGGGGGTCTCTGTCCCAGGCAGCCTGCAGGGTGTGCTGGGTGGGGTACCGAGGGGGTTCCTGGTGCCCACGGTCTGTGCCATGTGTGTCCGTGTGGTGGGATACCCTGTACCTGCATATGCTTTTGTCCAATAAAGAACCACTGGAGCAAGTCTCAAGAGTCCCAGTGCGAGTTTGGATGTGGGTCAGCGGGTGTGGGCTGCCCAGGGCACTGCGAGCGCTCACGGTCCCTCTCTGGAGCTGTGAGAGGCAGTGGAGTACCTGTGATGGAGAGGCTCCCCTGCCTGGAGCTTGCTGCAGACCAGCTGTGGGTCCTGGGAGGGCAGCAGCGCCAAGGGGTTTTTCAGTGATTTCATTTACATGTAAACTCCCCGGGCTCTCAGGTAAGTGCATTTTTCCCGTTGCTGCTTTAGCACTACACAGTCTCCAAGCCTTGTGGGATCCCAGCCTAGCCATCAGTCGGGGGGAGAAGACGAGAGGCAGGGCTTGTTCTGCCACAGTTGTGCTGTGGCATTGGTGAGCCAAGTGGCTGGACCATGGTTCCATCAGGTAAAACACTGATGGAAGCGCTGTCACCGCACTCTTTGCTCCATGTTGGCCTGTGCTCACCTGGAGGGGAAGACAGGCTGGTTTTGGGGGACATGCTGACCACAGGGGCTGGTGTGCTGTGCCTTGCCCTCCTGGTCTGCTTCTCGGGAAACTCTTTCCTGGGGCTGTGTGTAAACTTGAGGGGAAGGAGGAGGGCCTCTCTGCCAGACCTGGGCATTAGCAGCCTTGGAATTAAACCTGTCTGTGTAGGCTGCCAGCCGAGAGGGAGGGAGCTGAAAGCACCTCTGCTGAAGGAGAGAAATACCCTTCCTCATGAGTGGGTTCCCCTCCTCCAGCTCTCCCAGACTGTCATTATTGCTGGGCTTTCATCTTTTCAGGCTCAGATTCTCCAACCTCAAGAAGTTTAGTCTGGATTTAGGGGGGGGGGGGGGGAGCGCAGCATCATCCAGACTCATCCAATCCTTCCCTCTGCAGCGCAGTTCAACCTTCACCCATCTTGAAGGCAGGCAGGACATGGGTCTACGCAGGAATGTGATCACAGACGTAACCAGCAGTCCCTGGTGCCCTGCAGGGGCAATGAGTGCATGGTTTGACCTGCTGTAGGGTTTGCTTTTGTGAGAAAGCCAGCTGCTCCAGAGGGCAGGCACTCCTTACGCCTGCTGGCTGTGTGCTTACCTGCCTCCAGGAACAGCTTTTGAAGGGAAAACTGCTGCTTCTCTGTCTGGAGGCTGTTGGAGATGGTAACCCTGGTCTAGGGGATATCAGGCTCACCTGGAAATGCTGCGTGGGTTTCAAAGGTTTGAGTGGTCTCTAGACAGAGAAATACTGAGAACAGGAGTGGCGACAGGGTCCCAGCCCTACCTTGCCACGCCGCTGGGAACAGGAGATAATGGGCTGGTGTGAAGCTGAATTCAAGACTGACCTGAGTTATTTCTACACCAGAGGTGAGCAGAGGAATAGTGGAGTAGTGATCCAAGCGCATCCTGCCCAGAGACCCAGGCTCTTGCCTGTACTGATGGAGCGCTGTCTGGTCTGGTCGTGGCCAGGGTCTGCTGCTGCCAAGCCCTGCAGAGCCCGCTGCAGCTCCACAGCTCCTGCACCCCAGGCAGCTGCTGGCTGTTAACGTCAGGACAACCCAGCTTGTTCCTCCTTCCTCTACCTCGAATGCGGGACTCAAAGGATTTGCATTTCCACCACCCTCCTAATCCAAGGCTTGAAAAGAGCCCTAGATGAACTAAGCCGTTGACTAAGGTGGAGAAAGGGAATGGCTTTTTCCAGCTGGCTGCGTTGAGCTGAGCTGATTCCCCCCGCCTGACCCCCGTTTACTCTCCCAGCACAAGCAGCTTTGCTCACCCTGTGGAAGTGCTCCAGGAGGCAAAGCAGGAGGATTTGGCCTTGAGGCTGAGCAGAGGGAGGTGCTGGGAAACCAGCTCTCGGCTGCCTCTCCATAGCAGTCACCCCTGAGTAATTAGGCAGTCCAGGCACCCTCCTGTAACCAAACAGGAATCAAATTCCTCTCCGTTCTCCATGGGAAAGGGCTGATTGTGCTCTGCTCCGGCCCCACCAGCCACCGAGCCCCGAGGTCAGGCTAGCAGGAGGTTGACTGATACATTGCTGTGTGCGTGTGGGTGTCTGCATTTTGGTGATGACCGAGAGCTTAATTGCTCTTCTAGGTCAGCTGCTCCACTTCCAAAATGGTTTCAAGGGGGCTGAGCTTCCTGCTCATTTCCTGATGGCCTCCTCATTCATGGCTTCTCCAGCTCCTGGATACCCGGAGCGCTGCGGCTGCTTTCTTTGTAGCTGAAGGGGAGAATGGGGGGGCTGTATGGGGCCTGGGGGCTGCACCCGTGAGCCTCTGCTGTTTAGGAGGCTCTTGGGGGTCCTTCTGCAGCGCTGAGGTGACGGGGAGGCTGCTGTCTGCTCCAGCACTTCAAGACTTGCAAATGAAGCTGTGATTAGGCAGTGTGTGTGTGTATATGTCTCTCTCTTCTGCCGTTTTCTTTAATTACAATCTCAGAGGTAATTTCTGACGCATCATTAACAGTTCTGAGTAAACAAGGGGAATTCTCCAAATTATTCGCCATGAGCACAAAGGGAAATTGGCTTTCATCGTCTCCCTCATCACCCAAGGAAGAAGCTGTTCTGCAGTAGGCGTGGGGAGAAAGGGAACTTTGTGGCTGCCCTCAGATGCCTCAAGTCAACTTGAGACGGAGCAGCAACCAAGCTGCTCAGGAGACGGGACAGACCAAAAGCTTCCTCAGGGAAGGTGACCCTGGTCCTTGGCTGTTGGGGTGAAGGGTGATGCCAAGGCCAGCGTGGGCTTGGGAAGGGAAGGAAGGAGGCCTGATACGGAGGGACTTGGGACTGGGAAACTAGATTTGGTCTGAAGCAAGGACTCTGAGGGATGCTGGTGTGCCCTGTGAGAGCAGCAAATATGCCTGGCAGCTGGAGTGGGAGGAGGTGTCTGGAGAGGACCTCTTTGCTGGGAGTCCATGGGAAGGCATTCCAGCCTAGTGCAGGGCTCGAGGGAAAGTGGCCCATCATTAGATGGGTGACACATGGAGCTGAGGTGAGGCAGTTGCACCCACTGGAGCATCCCCACGGTGCTAACAGCCCCTTCACCCACGCTCCGGCATGGTGGCAAAGCGTCTGCAGCAGCAACCAAGGGAGCGAAGGTTATTTATATTCATGTTGCAGCTCTGCCAACCATGACTTTGTTATCTGCCATGCATGAATATTATTTGAATACAGAGTTTGTCGTGACTATTCTTCCGCCTGAAACGAGGGATTTGCTGTGGGATGGGAGCCCTCCCTCCGGCTGTCAGTCAGGAGGGGTTTCCTTTTCCTGTCTCGTTGGAAGCCGCATCCCCAGCAAGGTGAGACAGTGGACACTTTTTCTCTTGTTAATATCCATGTCTAATCTCCTCTCAGAGGGGCCCTTTGTCCTAGACTGTAGCCAAGATGAGTAATTCAGGGATAGATGAGACGCTATAATTGGTTTGTGACAAATTAAAACATTTTTCCTTCGGAGCTGAGAGCAGGACTGTGGTCTGGAGCTGTCAAGCGTCACAGGGGAGGGTGATTTTCGGAGTAAGCGCATTGCAAATTGGCTCCAGATATGCCTTGGAGTCTGAAATTAAACTCCAGCTGGTGACTCTTCTCAGTTGGGGTTTTATTTTAGCAGGGGACAAAGGGAACATGTGCAGGGAGGGACAGCCTGATCGATAAAGGGAACGTGACTTTTTTTGCATCATGCAATGAGCTGGGGACCGGAGTGAGCCCCAGTGGGGATGCTGGGGAGCACCCAGAGGTATGGCAGGAGTAAGAAGATGAAGAGCTGGAGCCCACCATTGCTTGCCTTTCCTCCATGCTGCTCTCCATGGTTCCTCCATCACATCCCAGCGAGGAACGACCGCTACGGAAAGTTGCAGCTCAACCATCTCTTCCCTTGGTCGCAAGTGGGTGCCAGGGACAGAACCTCCTCAGGAGCTGCAGGCTGGTCCTTGCCTGGTAATACTTACTCTCCTGGGCTAAGGAGAGTCCCTCACTTCCACCTGGAGAGCAGAAGACCAGCTAAAAGTCAGGAACACAGAGGTGATCAGGACAGACAGTTTGATGAAGTACTTGGTTTGGCCCCAAGGCGGTTTTGAGCTGGATTTGGGCAAAGGGATGGAGGTGGGAGGACAATGTCTTCCTGATACAACTGCTCAGCATTGCTTAATGGAGAGTGCTATGGCGGCAGCATCTCCGCCTTGCGACGGAGATAGATGGAGAATGGAGTGTGTGAACCTCAGGCTGAGGAAAGGTGTGGGGCTGAAAAGGGGCTTCAAAAGAGGCAAGAGGAGTCACCGTGGGGCTGGTTTGTATGTAAAAGGCGGTGAAGAAGGAAGCTCTGAGATGGGAAGAGCGGACAAAGTCCAGAGGACAGGGGTGTTGGGCCTGGGCCTTGCCAGACTGGTGAGGTGGAGATCACAGGCGGGTTCAATATGGGAATGTGTCAGATGAGTGGAAGTGAGGTCTTGAATTGTTTGCCTCAAGATTTTCTATCTGATACCAAAGCAAAAGGAGGCCCAGGGAAGGGGTGCCATGAGTTTTCTGGGGGGCCTGTATCTCAAGGAGAAGGAGACAGTCTGGAAGAGTATCAAAACAGAGAAAGTGCAAAGGCTGTCAGCGAGATGGGGAGTTCAGACCTAGAGTATCTGGGGAGGAGATCTGGGCATCTCCTAGACACAGCTAGTCTAACTAGCAGGCCACAGTGGCTGGGTGATGGTGATGGGGACTTGGAGGACTTGGAAGGAAAGATCACAGGATCTAGTTGAGCAATGCAAAGTGCAGAGATGCAGCAAATCCTGAAAGGCAGGATCAGATGGTGAGCTGTGACTGGTGTCACTGGCATTAAGATGTTAGCTAATCCGGTTTAAGGGGATAAGCCCAAGAAAAACTGTGGAGACCTAAATTGGAGCTTGTCAGTCTCCTGTGGAAAGCAGAAGTGTGGAGGAGGAGGATTTGCTGAAAAAGCCCCTGGATGGTTGGTCAGAGACAGGGTGGCTGGTGGAGGGCTGGGAAGGTGAAGAGTTAGGAGGTATCGGGGAGGAAGGAGTGACAGGAGTCACCGATAGCTGCATGGGGTAGAGAAACCACTCACTGTGGCAGGGAGAGCATAGGACAGCCTGTGCGGGGAGCCAGGGCAGAAGGTTGTCTTAGGGCATGGGGGGGGGGAATGGATGGGAGAAATCATGGAAACCCTGCTTAAACAGAGATGGGACTTAGTGCAGGGACAGCTGTGCTGTATTTCAGAAGTCACACGCGATTTTACTGTCTTTTCTTACCATAAGTGTGATGTTGTTGCAACAGAATAGCAAAAGGATAGATCAAGTTCAGTTGTCTTGCTGATGAGGATAAAATAAATGCTTGGCTGCATACTTGTTATCAATGTTGCTTGGATATTTTTCAGAAAAGAGACAGGAGGCACTGGGAGTTTGTAGCTGGAAATGACAAGGTTTGGAAGGAATCACCGGTCTAGTGTCAGTCCATATGTAACTTCCCTTGTTACAGTTTGTCCCGGAGCCGCCTGGGCTGCACAATCTCTCTCTTAATAGCCGACCTATAGCCCGTGCTGTTGGTGAAACTGGTAAGGTAGCAGCAAATCTACAGAAACCCAGTGGTTATAGTCTGGGAAGCTTATATGATGCATATCAAAGCCAGTATGTGAATTGCATAAGTGTGATGTAGGTCTGGCACTAAAGTGATAAGAGTCATATCAAGGGAATAACTTAATTAACTGGTCTTGATCAAAGAACTATATGAATTCAATAGCCCAGTTTTCAGCACTAAATGATGAAGTTTAGAAAAACTGTACTTGACGCAATTATCAATTTTCCTGTCCGAGGAGCTTTGAAGTGGCATTAAGAAGGGACAGTCTGTTGTTCCATTTAGGACAACTTTCTCCCTCCCTCCAGTGATCAGGAGGCAGAGGGGCTCCCTCTCCTTTTCAAGTGCTCATTTGAAATGGTCTGAAGCATAATAAACACTGGATGCCAAGGGGAATGGTATCTCAGCTTTCACAAGTTAATTGTTTCAGATGGTGTAAATCAGGAACAAAGAGCTGTCCTGTCCCTGCCAGCCAGAAAAAAAATTCTTAATTTCCCTTTAGCTTTAATTTTGCTCAGGATTTTGGAGGGAAAGGGGTCCCATTTAACTTCCAATGGTCCTGGACCTTTTGGTCCCTCTGGCATGTTCCAGCTGCATGCTGTTCAATCAAGGTGCCAGGTATGAGAGCAAGGATGGAGTTAGGCTGTAGAAAGGCTTCTGGAAGTCTTAAAAATACCAAATGCCATATGTGTTTATCCAGTCTGGATGTGTCTATACATACCACAGTGTTGGTATCTATCCCACAAGTTGGGCTGGGGTGCAGGATGACTTTCTGGGCCAAAGGGAGAGGGAAGCAACCTCTTTTAAAAATATGTTTTAAAAACGAGAAATCAAATGCTGAACCATCATGAAGAATACCAGTGAAAGGCCTGTTCTGCAGAGGGGTAGGGTTTTACTGGCCTTTCTGAGCAAAATGTGGCCTGTGTATTTGGTCCGGGACTAAAAATGGTGTCACGGATAGTCAGTGAGGATCTGGCTGATGAAATCCACCCCGTTATGGAAGCTGAGGTTTAACCTTCCGCACAACTTCACAGCTATTTTAAGGGGCAGTGGGCAGCCCTGCACTGCGCCCTGCACCACTGTATGTGCCCTCTGCTTGCTGCTGGCTTTTCTCCCCTCCTTCGTGTCCAGCTGGCACCCTGTAGACTCACCTTGCTGGGTAGGTAGGGTCAGGGGAGGAGGTGGTTCCTTTCTCCAGTTACCTTGGCTGATCTCAACCAGGTCTTCCAGAGAGGCAGTGTTTGGATATGCCTCTTGGAAAAGGATGGCTAAACCTCGTTCATCCATCAGTGACAGTGCTGGGAGAAAAGCCCCACTGCTTCCAGCTGCTGCTACCTGTGAACAGACTTCCCCACTCTTCTCCATCCCCGGGGCACTGTGTCCTTTCCACCGGTGAGTACCTCATTCCCAGGGCAGGGAGAACTAGGGATGTTTCATGTCTGCCAGGTACGGTGTGAGGCTGCTGTGAAAAGCTGAGAAGTCTCAGAAAAGCCCTCGGGAAGTCCAGGATTAATTCAATTTCCTTACAGCTCCAGGACTTCCCGCTGCAGAACGCAGATGGACTTTGGTTTTGCTCTCTGAAATGAGGTGGTTCCTCCTCCCTGGGCAGGAGGAGAGAATGATTTCCAAGGGCAGTAAGCCCAAGGTCCGCTCGCTTGGGTCTTCCCCAGAATAGGGCTGAGCGATGAAGGTGGGATGACTCGCTCTCCGAGCCACACCGCTGGTTTTTCTCCAGGAGATGGAAGGAAGCTGGGTGCTGGTAGCCGGGAGGCGAAGCTGCAGCTGGCCACGCCGGCTCTGAACAGTGAGGGCAATTAGAGATCAGAAGAGCTGGGGTGGCTTCGTCACATTTCCCTGCTGCTGTTCTGGAGGTGATAATATAATTCATATCAGAAGAGTTAGTGGGCTGAAAATGAATTGGAGAAATCAATCCAGAGGGTATAAATGAATTAGCATGTAAATGAGGACACTTGCTCTACATAGTTTAATATTGCCTGCAGCTGTAAATAATTCCAGGGATGGAATCAAAAGCCGCAAACAACTTCATTTTTGTACTCCTCCCCCGTCCGGGAGCACCTGCAGCTACGACCGACCCACCCTTGCAGTATCATCGCATTGCAAGGGAATTAAAGGCTATGAGATGTATATACTCTTCACCCCCCCGCCCCCGATTGGCCGTTATTTACAAGGCTGCTGCTCCTGGTTCCACGCACCGAGCGGCTGTTTGTGCACGCACGCAGCAGTGCGCGCACGGCGAGGGGGT